>NC_133122.1:170360536-170643045 GCF_033568475.1 Henckelia pumila
CAAAATCACATTAATTAAGAACTTAAAATCTGAAAATGATATAATCTCAATACAGCAAATATATATATATATATATATATATATATATATATCACAAAATACACATCCCGGAGATCATTATGGATGTACGCAATTTCAGTGAAATAACTAATCCTAATGACGAAATAACACTGGCTAAGTTCTACCTCTCATTTTTCCCACATCTTCCTATACAAACACTGATAGGATCGGTTCGAGAGTGGTGAACTGCTCTGATAAATTGATCTCTCAATGTTATTGTAGCATTTGACTCTTGTATCACTTAGTTTGGTTCAATCGACGATTTCCTTGTTGCTCAACTTCCAACTTCTTATCTTCCTTGCTCTATTGGAATCTCCATCCGTTGGTCCTCTGGAGATCATGTTAATAACTCCTCTCGGTGGAGGGGGTGGCCCTTTATTGTTACCAGGTTGATTTTGGTTCGGACGCTGAAAGTTACCATGCGGCGATCTGGGTCTTGCCCTCTGTTCTGAATGATCAGGACCATCAAGGCCCCTCTTATTGGGATGATATCCTCCCCTTTGTCGTGCTAATATATCTTTCATGCTCGGCTCTTGTTGAATCACTATCTCGATCTCTTGCTCTAGTTGTCGACAATAATTGGTGGTATGTCCATACTCATTTTGAAAGTCACAGTACCTGTCGGATTTTGGTCTGCGAGGTCCGCGCTCACTCCATGGAGGTCTCTGTAAAAGTCGTTTTTCTTCACATATCTGTAGGGCTCGGGTCTTACACATCTTCAAAGGAGTAAAGGAGGCAAATTGTCCCAGCATTTCGGGTCGGGGCGCTGGTCCACCCTTCCAATGTGTGCTAGGGGTCCTGGTATTCTTTGGACTTGTAGGGTTGTCCACCCCCTTATTTAGCCGAGAAACTTGTATCACCTCTAAATTCACGTATTTTTCGGCCTGAGCAAGCAACTCATCGTATGTGGAAGGTGGTTTTTTTATAAAATATTTGAGGAAATCCCCCGTAGTGAGTCCTTGAGTGAAAGCACTGATGAGCAAGTCTGTAGTAGCAGTGGGTACTTCAAGGGCCAAAGGACTGAATCTACAAATATATGCTCGCAAATCTTCTTGACCTTGCTGCTTGATAGCAAAAAGGCTGAAAGTAGTTGTAGGGTGCTTTTTGCTGCTAGCAAAATGGTGTAAAAAGGTCTTGCTGAAATCCTTGAATTCATTGATGTCTTCAGGACGCAGTAGGTTAAACCATTGTTGTGCTTGCCCTACCAAACTGGTAAGGAAGACTCGACACTTGATCGGGTCGAAATATTTGTGTAGCAAAGCAGCATTCTCAAAACGGGAGAGGTGCTCTTCTGGATCTCCTTTCCCATCATACTCCCCAACGTGTGGAAATTTAAAGTTTTTGGGGAGTTTGGACTCCAATATTTCAGTGGAGAAAGGAATATTCCGGACTGGCGTAGCTAGGTATTCGGACTGCTTCTTCTTCAGGAGTTCCATCTCCTCCTTTAATCTTTTGATCTCTTCCAACTGAGCATTCTGATAAGGGGGAGGAAGATTGACTTCTCCCCTTGCTGTTAAAGCTCTTTCAACAGCGGCAGCAAAAAGTTGTTTCAGATTTTCTTCATTCGCGTCAGCCATCTCAACTCTTTCTTTTTCAAATTCCCACAGACGACGCCAATTGATGATGTCAAAATTTCCCTCCGGGTTCGGTTTGGTAGAGCAAATCTCCCAATATTTTCAACACCGGGTCGGGTCGGGTACGTAGATGTTCTCTTCAGAGAGAAACTCCGTTAGGGGGTGCCGAAGGTGTTTTTAGCGTGACCCCTCTGATGTCTAAGTCAGTGCTAAAAAATAAAAGAGCGTGACAAAAAGAAAGAACATGAGAATATGCGTGCGTGAGTGTGTTAGCAGAGAGTGAACAGAAAAGTGAAGAAATAAACAATGAACCATACCTGTATTTATAGGGACTGAAGGGGTAAGTTACCTTGTTGAGGTAGAATATGTGTTAAAGTAGGACTCTACTCCTAAATCAAATAGACCTCAGATACCAAGATAATTAGGAGTCTGAGACCGACACATGAATCATATCAAATCCCGGATTCGTTGGATATTGTCCTTATCTATTAAAGATCTTCGTATATCTGATGATAACCAAAGGTTCTAGATACTGGACCCGGGTCGGGCCTCTATAACGCCTGGTTTAACTTAGCCTGAGGAGTTTTAGCAGATAGGGCTTACATCACTTACACTTACTTGAACCCCCATCACATCCATGGGCCACGTATTAAGCCCAAGTCGGTCTTTTGTCCTGCCCAAGTAGGATCCAGCCTAACAGGTTTTGGCAACTAAGATTTATGCTCCAAATCATCTCCTTCTACCCTAACTAGGCCATTTCAGTATGGACTTCTCATAAAATTAAATTAGATGGGCTTTCAAGTGGGTATCCAAAAATATGGAATCCGAAAGTGTGACAATCAACCAGATAAAAAACAAATTACTCATTAAAGGAGGTTAGAATAATATTGAATACAAATATTTAATACACAATTTGTTTCCCTAGTTGACGTGTGAAAATATATAATTTATTGTCAAAAAAACAATAGAAAACAGAAAACATTTTTTTGTTTACTTAGAGAAAACAAGTTTGTTTTTTTTTTCCACATGTAGAAATCATATTTATCATTTGCAAAGTGCGATGAAGGAAATCGATTGAGAATATATAGTCATATCCTTGGTACGATGTGTGCTATCACGGTCTCAATGAGACGAGAAAGCAATAAAGACAACAAATGATTTATGTTGTCCACATGAGCATAAACGAGTTGGTAAAGCCTGAAGTGACGTGGAAAAAAAATTCTCCAGCGTTGCGGGTTCGATCCTCGTGTGGAGCATAATCCCTGCTGAAATATTGTGGGGTACGCTTTGGGGGTTGACAATGTTGTTCCATCTCTCAGGTTCCTGCCGCTCGTGCACATCTCTCGATTTAACCCTCGCATGAGTCAATGAGTCTCTGACTCGTGTGAGATGAGGTCCCCTTTGGGATCAACTCTTTTTAAACAAATGATTTATTTTTTCTAAATTGTGTCAAGTTAAAACAACTCTTTTTGAACAAATGATTTATTTTTTCTAAATTGTTTCAAGTTAAAATTTCAAATAACACTTAAATACAAAGTTAAAGCATGGAGAGGATTAAATGAAAGAATATCGATGAAGTCGTTGTTGGTTGAGGCGGGAGATAATGTTGCTAGAATTATCATATACGATAATTTTTGCTATCGAATTTATTGAATATCCCTCGGAGATTACATTAATTTGCAAAATAATAGGAGCACCGTGAGTTACGCATGACACACTCCACCTAATTCATTCATTCGCTCTATATACAAAATATAATTGTTTTGTTTTCTTGTGAAGAGATCTGCACCAAATACACAAAGCAATTATCCATTAAACTGTATGCAAAAAAATGACTACAACTTATCCTCTCAAAAAAAAATAAAAATACTACAACTTCATGTTCAAATTCCACAATTCCGTGGATAGCACAAAGATATATCTATCTATACGTTGGTATGTTTTGTATTTTAGTTGTGTAATTTGTTCAGGTTTGGTTTCATCCAGTAACTTTCATTTTTGGTTTTGGTCTTTTGCCTTAAATCATTTGATCCAAATGAATATTATTTTTTGACATCAATTATCTATTACGTAAACCTCATGTTACAAATATTAAAACTCATCTAAGGAAAAATAAAGATAAAAAATCAATAACAGAAACACTCATTAATACAAAATGGCAGGAAAAAAAACTTTCATTCGATGCCAATTAGATAAACATAGTAATTTGATATTCAGTTATTTTGGGGGAAAAAAGATAAAAAAAAAAAATGTTATTACTTACTAGAAGAAAATAAAGTTTGCACAAGTTACATGACTAAAATCTAAAATAGATCCATTTACAGGACAAAAATCCTAATTTTTTTTTACATATATTAGTTATATTGGTTGATGGTGTCCAAAAATCAACTAAGCAACTGAAGAAAGAAATGCAATTCCCAAGAGATAATTATATAACAAAATAAAAAAAGAAAAATGTATAGATGCTCCCGCGCGCAGACTGCAGACATCCTTAACAAAACAAGGGGAAAAAAGATGATTGATATAAAAAAAATAATGAACTTTTGAAATATTATACACGAAGAATAAAAAAACACTGCATCAAAGGATGACATTGTATTTGACCCAATCTAGGTCAAAGCAAAAGCAAAAATAGAAAGCTTCTCACGACAGGCGTGTGTAATATGTATGTAAATGTTCCTTATGTTCCTCAATAAATTGAAAGAATTATTTTGGATTGTATGAATTTTGATAGATTGATTGTAACTCGATCAATATTATCTAAATTTACTCCAATATTAAATCCATTTTATCAATCGCTTAACAAACAAGTCGGATTATTTCTAAGTCTTTATAATGCATAACCTGTAAGTAAACACAAATTAAACAATTTCACGTGCAACGCATGTACACCCTGCTAGTATTATTTAAATATATAAGTATAATCACTAAAACAAGTATTTGTTAGTAAATAAAACATACATCAAGAGAAACACTGACTTAATAAAAATTATCTAAAAGTATAATTGTTGGAGAATGTGGTCTAAAAAAACACGAAAAGATGAAAAGTGGTGTACAACGAGAAAGTAATATGTAATCGTGATAATTATTTTTTCCCTTTTAACAAACTTACTCGATGTTCAAAATCCTGATTCATTATTGTTTGTAACATCTAACATTATATATTTGATCTAATATATACAAGCCTTGCAATTTTGAAATCTTTTCCCATAAATATGCATCTAACTTACTTACACTCCTCTTATCAATTTCAATATTTATTACACATAAATTTCATAATATTTATGTACTGTTTTACACGCATGCAACGTTCATATGTTATAAATTATTGTGTTTTTATTTTACCCATAACCTCATATATATGGCATACAAAAATAAATAAGTGGTGGTAGAAAATTGAGAATGTCGAATAAACATACAATTTCGCTATTAAATTGTTTCTTCATAAAGACGTAGTCGAGAAACACACACATTTTGGGGTAATAAATAATATTATATATCACTAGTTACTATTATAAAAATTATTGTTGGTATACTCTCAACTCGTTTAAATATATACTAGCAACCGAGGCACATGCGTTGCATGTGTATAACGAAATATATGAACATTTGGTGTATGTTATGCATATAAATTTTATTGTAAAAAATATTTGTTTGAGTTGTGTATATTTTACAAATTTAAATATTTTATTTGTAGTGCAATAATCGAGTGTATTAAGCATCTAAGTTGTTGATCAAGTGTTAGTGTTTTTTGGAGCAAGTGATGTGAAAATATAAAAACGACAAAAAGACGTATGGTGGTTCGGATCAATGCGATCCTACATCCACTTGATCCAAGTAGATTAATTCACCATCACCGAGTAGAGTTGTACAAAGTAACTACATCATAATTCCAGACAATATAGAATTCTTTTCAGGAGTGATAGTTATACTCCAAGTATTAGGTCTTGATAATCGCAACCATTTCTTTGCATGTGTTTGCTAAGAAATTTTGATAGCCGCAACCATTTCTTTCCATTCTTCTTCTTGATTGGTAATTTGATCGACGTCAAGCAAGGTAGGATTATCGCTGATCTTCGGCCATAGAATGTATTCTTTGACGCTCGGTCAGTGCTAGCATTTGACGTCTTTCAACGTCGTAAGAGCTGGAGTTTGTCATGTCCTAAATAGCACCATAGACCAATAGTTATGTACATTTCTATGAAATTTTAATGATTATTTTTGCTCATTAATTTTCTCTATCTTTAATATATTTAACGAAGAATTTGTAAATATATTGAGATAAAAGCAAGAGCATAAAAACCACTATTAAAAAAAGCAATAGTATAAAATTATTTAGTTTTGAATTGTTTTTAATACTTTGTCAATATAAAAATCACAAATTAAAAATAGAGTCGAATAATATTAATTGAAAATTATTGAACTAAAAAATGTAAAATAACTGTTGTGACCTTTGGTGTTGATGTGCGATGTCATTTTGGACTGAAAACGTGTTATTGACATAATTGTCAGGTCTATCTTCTCCCGAACCCATAGCCTCCATTTTTGAAAAATTAAATATCTGGAAGAGAGTTATATTAATATTCCAGCAAAGCTAACATTAGGTCAAAGGTAACCTTACATTGGCAATTTAAAATATACTTAAAACATTTGAAGAAACTTTAAAATTAAGAAATAAAATATTGTAAAATTCATTTAGATATTTGAACAGCAGAAAATTTTAAATTTTTTAAAGAGAAATAGAATCGTAAAGTCAGAATATTACAAAATAAGGTGACGAAAAAAGACAACCCTTTTAAAAATTAATTAAAGATATTACAAAATATGGTGACCAAAAAAAAAAACCCTTTAAAAAATTAAGTTGATAAGTGCATTTTGTGCACTTAATTTGTATATGGTTTTACTTGACTTTTGGGATTTATTGATAGATATTGCGTGAATTGCTGTTGTTTTTGTATTTGTAGGAGGTAATGGACTTTGATGTGTTTAAGTGGAATTAAGCCTAAAAGATGGAAGTTTAAAGGAAGAATCAAGAGCTGAAAAAGAGAAGAAAAAGGCCAGGTTCGAGCTTAAGGCGCGCCCGCGCTTATTCAAGGCACGCCCGCGCTGTTTGTGAAGAAATTTGTGGAAAAGTCAAGATGACGGCGCGCCCGCGCTGACCCCTGGAGCGCCCGCGCCGCTTGAGGAATTTATGAAGAATTTTTTGCGAGAAAAAGGCGCGCCCGCCCTAACTGATGGAGCGCCCGCGCCGTCGTGTTTCCAGATTTTAAAAGTCCGAGTTTTTATGGAAACATTCGGGTTTTTCTTGGGCTTATCTTGGATGATTTTTAGGGCATATATAAGGAATGTTTCTGAGTTATAAGGGCTATCTATCAGCCGTCAATACACATAATAATCTTGAGAGCAATTTCGTGAGATTTTGGGATCGAGATTTGAAGATTGCTTGGAACGAAGACGAAGACTTTTCGACCGGACACGGAAGAAAGACTACGGCTTTGTTATTTTTATCTATTTATTTCTTTTGATTGTTGAATTATGTTTGAGACATTGAACATGATTTGGTTTATTATGAATTTGAGTATGAACTAAACTTTTCTAGTCTAGAGGTTGACGTAGTTTGGTTGAGACATATTCATGAATCTTTGATTTTAATAAATTGAATTTCTGTAGATTAATTGTGTTGCTAGAATTGAATGTCTTCTTAATTTACTGGTCATAAATTGAGTTATATTTATTTGGAATCCGGCACTCGGGAGAGGGAATTTGAATATGATCAATAGAAACTACACTGTTAATTGTTTATATAGATCGGGAGAGTATATAATTTTAATAGAACCTTTAAGGGACATTTTTTTACAAATATCACTGCATTTAGATTTTAATAGGGATATTGAAATTGAACTGTAGTTGATACACTCTATTTGTTGCTCGGGAGAGGGAAATAGAATAATCTAAGTGTCCTTGGTTATTAATTGAAAGAAATTCATGCAATAGATTTTTTTAGGAATGAATATTGTTGAGACCAATTGAAATCAAAACCTCTAGAATATTTTTCTTTTATTGATAAACTCTTAAGATTTGTGTGTGCGTGAGTTTGATAATTCTTTACTATTTATTTAATTTTCAGCAAATTTCCAAAGTTTAATTTTCTAAATAAAATTAAGACTATTTTAATTACAAGCATTGAATATTTTCATATTACTCTTCGTGGGATCGACACTTCCTTTATCACTATATTAAAACTTGACACTCGTACGCTTGCGAGTATTTTTCACAACAAGTTTTTGGCGCCGCTGCCGGGGAGTAATTTTTGATTTTGTTTAGTCTTGTTACCAATTAGTCTAAATTTTAATTTAGAGCTTTTATTTATTTTATTTTAAGTTACTAATTGAATTCTGTTGTTCTTGACTGCAGTTTATGCGAAGATCTCAAAGTGAGAATTATCTACTCTTTGATCCAGAGATTGAACGCACTGCACGGACTTTGAGAAAAGTGAGAAAAGAAGAACAACAAAACATGGCTGAAGAGAATGCACAAGAAGTTCCCTTGGTGCCAATCAGAGATCATTTTAGACCGACGATCCAGGCTCACTATTCTGGAATCGCTCGAGGGACGATAAATGCCAACAACTTCGAGTTGAAGCCGACATTAATTAACATGGTTCAGCAGAACCAGTTCAACGGAAGCGCCATAGCTGATCCTCACCTGCACCTGCGCACCTTTCTGGAAATTACTGATACGATAAAAATGAATGGTGTATCTGAGGATATTATACGCTTACGCTTGTTTTCGTTTTCTCTCAGGGATCAAGCTAGAAGTTGGCTGCAATCACTACCGCTGGGTAGTATTACTACATGGGAGGAATTGGCGGTTAAGTTTCTTGGAAAATATTTTCCACCAGCCAAATCCACCCAATTGAAGATAGAGATCAGTACTTTCAGGCAGATGGAATCTGAGCAACTGTATGAAGCCTGGGAAAGGTATAAAGATTTACTTAGACGTTGTCCTAACCACAATTTTCAGGATTATCAGCAGATCGAGTGGTTTTACAATGGTCTAAATACACAAACGAGGATGACAGTAGATTCTGCTGCTGGAGGTACAATCTTTGCAAAGGATCCAACTCAAGCATATGATATGTTGGAATAGATGACCATTAACAGTTTTCAATGACCGTCTGAGCGCATGGGAGTGAAGAAAGCAGTATATGCAGTAGATCCTCTCACATCAATCACTGCACATTTATCTACATTAACTACACAGGTTGCGGCGTTGAACAAGGTGAATGTAAAAGAACCTGCTGGTGTATCTGTCGCCATTGAGGAGTCTTATCCACTTGAGGAAGCTCAGCATATCAATCCCAGAGGCTATGGAAATTATCGAGGTAACCCTCCACCCAATACTTATCATCCTGGATTACGTAACCATTAAAATATTTCCTATGCCAATAACAAAAATGTGTTGAATCCCCCTCCGGGATTCAATACAAACCAAGGTGAAGGGAAAGCGTCTTTGGACGATGTTGTGTCTACATTTGTCACTGAATATAACAAGAGGATGTCAAGGACTGAAAATCGAATGGACAGCATGGAGACACATATGTGCAGTTTGGGGGCTATGATGAAATCCATGGAAACACAGATTGGGCAACTTGCTACTGCTTTGAAGGATCAGAATAGAGGGCAGTTTCCCAAAAATACTGAAGTGAACCCAAAGGAGCAATGCAAAGCGGTGGAGTTAAGAATTGTTAAGAAATTAGTAGCTGATGAAAAAAGAATTGAGCAGAACAAAGGCAAGGAAGTGGAGGAACAAGTGGTTGAGGAAGAGATTGTTGCAGAGACAAAGAAAGAATCAGACTCTAAACCGATGTACAAGCCACAACTGTTAGAGTAGATGCCCTGCAAGACAATTGTTGGTCAGGGATTTTATTGACTCAAGTGTAATAACAATCTTTATTTTAATATAATTAATCTTATATTTGGCAATTTCTTTATCTGTATACCCATGCAAGCTGCATAGATAAAGATCTTGAATATACTATAGTAAGATATGAGGTTGTACATGTGATGACAATCATGTCCATTTCCTATAGACATTTGACGCACAAGAGACGTCAGATCAATCAGTTTTTGTTCAAGGGAAGAGACATTTAACTCGTTATTCCTTTTGGGTGTTGTATTAGTTCTGCTGATGCCAAATTGCTGAGAATTGGCTGTCATATTCTGAATTAAGTTTCTCGCATCTTACGGTGTTTTGTCTACAAAAACTCCTCCACTGGCCGCATCCACCATGCTCATATCCTGAGGTAACAAACCCTCATAACAATATTGAATTAAAATATTTTCACTTATCTGATGTTGTGGACAGCTAGCACAAAGCTTCTTGAACTGCTCCCAATATTCATGAAGTGACTCTCCCATATGTTGCTTGATGCCGTAAATCTTTTTTCTGATGTTTGCTGCTCTAGAAGCTAAATAATACTTCTCTAGAAAAATAATCTTTATCTTTGTCCAAGTTGTGATGGATCCAGGAGGTAGGTATTATAGCCAATCCTTAGCAGCATTCTTTAGAGAAAAAAGAAAGTCTCTCAGTTGAATTTCTTCCTCCGTCACTCCATGGGGTTTCATACTTGTGCATACCACATGAAATTCCATCAGATGTTTATGGGGATCTTCACCTGTAAGGCCATTAAAAGAGGGTAACAAATGTATTAGTCCAGACTTCAATTTAAAAGTAGCATTAGCTTCTAAAGTAGAAAAAGTAATGCATAAGGGTTGTTGATTCAGATCATGGGTGTCAAGTTGTGTCAAGCTCAAATTTGCATTTGCAGCCATCTCTTCTCTAGGATTTTCAAATATAACTTCTTCTTCCTCTTCAACTCTCCTTTGAGCTTCCTTATTTCTTCTATGAAACATTATCTCTATCTCCGGATCGTAGGGAAATTATTCTTCTTTTGAAGATTCACCTGCAAGCATGAACAAATCAGAGAAGCACTAAGAGAAAGAATATAAATAAAACAAGAAACAAAAACACAAATAAACTAAACGCCTTCCCCGGAAGCGGCGCCAAAATTTGGTAGCGCTTAGTCGTTTCACGCCCAAATTAACCCAACTCAACTAAGAAAAATAAATGTATAGTAGCGAGAGTAGGGATCATTTCCACGAAAAAAAATGAAATTTATTGTGTTCTTAAAAATACTGAAAGTAAACAAAAGAGGGTTTTTGAATTTTAAATTAACTACTAATAATTAAAAGCAAATTAAAATAAATTTTTCTAACTAGCATGCAGGATTAAAATTATAACAAAACAATCAATTAAAACAAGTCTTGGTATCGGTCGAATACGCCCTTGAAGTTTATTCACTCGGTCATCGAGTCTCTAAAAATAATTAATTCACATTTGAATATTCATCATTAAAAATTTAATTTCTATCTCACCTTAATCTTAGTTAATTAGTTACAAGCGTTTTAAATAAACCTTTACCAATAAATCAACCAAGATACAAGGTAACATTCAAATAGTGAGATTGATAAAACTAAACAACACAAACAAAAGCGGTTGTATTTAACCTAGTCAATCGTTGTTCCTACAAATTAATAAATTCAAAATTATTAATCATAGTTGCTTCACAAATTAGAGGAATCAAACATTTATGGATTTGATATCTAATTTAGCTTTAGATTGTATGAAAATCATTAGGTGTTCAAGCTAATAATCAAACACAAAGGCATAACAATCAATTCCAAACAACCCTTGATACTCAAATAAAAATTAAACAATGAAAATCAAAATCTCATGAGATAAAATAAAACTTCAAGGATTTGTCTTTATCAACCAAGAATTAAGACTTAGCCACTAAAATTCATGAATTCTATCGAAAATTAATTAAAGAAAAATTCAATCTAAGAACAAGAGAGAAAAACTAGCCGCCAAGATGTGTTCTACCGTCTTCTGCTTTCCAAAAGATGTGTTTTTTGTCCTCTATTAGTGTTATATATTGTCCAATATCAAAGACTCCCAAAATTTTCAAATTCTGCGCAATATATATTTTTTTTCAAATCTGCGACATTCACGGACCTTGTACTAAGGTCCGTGTCTACCTTCGGGTGCACTCTGTCTCAACATTTTCAATGAAACACATGCATGGACCTTCCTCTAAAACATGCACAGGGTCCTATGCTGATTTTTCTTCCTAGCGCGCAGTTTTCTTGAAAAAAATCATATCTCGAGTTCTAGCCATCGGATCAGGCCAAAATTTGGACAGCAGCTTCAAAACATTGTAAAATTTATTTTGCATGGTGGAGATCAGATTTAGTTATATCTAGCATCAAAAATAATTTTTGACCATTGCTGCTTCGTAATTCATTCTTGCGGCTCTTCAATTGCTCCAAATTTTTCCTTTCCTTTATATCAAATCACAAACTAATTATTAGTGACTATAAAACCAATTTAATCGCTCAAAATGCACCTAATAATCACAATTTAGTCCAAATAAACATAGTAAAATATGGACATATCAGCTAGCTCGCCACGGATGCTCAGTCGTCCACTCCACTAGTAGGGACCACATCTTCATAACTAGCATCAAACTTACCTGCACACCATTTAAATCTAATGAGCCTAGAGGCTCAGTATGCTCTACCTAGTAAAAAATATTATATAATAAAATCTCATTCAAACACGTAATATTTAAAAATATCATGAGGTATATTATGCATGCATGATCGTAAAAACATTTGCATAATGTTGAATCCTAAACATGAACATGATCATAATCTTAATATTAATCTTAATCTTAATCATAATATGTAACTTAAATACGTAACATCAATATGTCATGTTATAATCGTAAAATCATCATCATTATGAGTCGTATCAGTGATGTGTGACCATAAACATATGCGATTGATCAATCTATAAAACCAACGTACGTGGCAGCGAGGTTCACCCAACCTTAACACGGGGATTCCCTTCGCCTCAATGCTGCCACTTCACCCAAACTTAACACAGGGATCCATAGGCTCCTGAACATAAGTGGAGAGGTCATTAGACCCGATATCCCGACTTCCAATCCCATGAGTTGACACAATCACATCAACTGCACTAAAATATTTTTTTTACATGATCTTAATCTTTACATAAAATACATGCATGAATCATGAACTTAAAAATATCATATTCCTTAAAATTTTGTCCGTAAATATATATTTAATTTATTTTCCATAAAAATCATACTTATATAAAAATATACATATATATATATTAATATATATTTACGGACTATTTTAATTGTCATAGACTCGTTCGAGTTGCAGCCCCCTTAACTAAAGCCCATTAACTTAGTCTGACCCATTAACTCTTAAACTGGCCCAATAATACTTATTTAGCCCAATAATACTTATATGGCCCAATAATACTTAGCCCAACTTAATACTTACCCCAACAAACTAATTTAATCAACTTAATCCCAATAACATTTTAAACACCCAAGCCAATTAACTCTTGATTCAACACTTAGACTTTTAATTAAAATACCCCAGTCGAAATAAAATAACCCGAACCCATATCCATATCACATGACTCAATTAACACTTGACTCAACCCGGACACCCCTTGCCCGAACCATCTAACCTAACCCATTTCCTTGCAACACTCGAGCAGCTCGCCTAAAGTCTTACGACCTCCCTGCTCTGGCCACCCCTGGCTGGAGACCCGTCGGTTGGGTATGATGGTTGGTTTTTATATGGTGAGAGAGCGTGACCTCCGATGCCTTTAGTGTCTGCTTTGAGAGCCTGTCAAGCTCTGGATTTTGGCGGGGAAGGTTACCTCATATATGCGATTGATACGTCAATTGGAAGTGTTGGTATAGTGGGTCTACCTATTGTTAATGAGTTCCCTGATGTTTTTCCTGAAAAGATTATGGGTTTACCTTCTATTTGGGAAGTTGAGTTTGGCATTGAGTTAATGGCAGGAACGTCACCTATCTCACGAGAATCGTATTGTATGGTTCCGTTGGAGATGCGCGAGTTGAAGAACCAGAATCAGTTGCAGGATCTCTTGGATAAGGGATAAATTCGTCCTAGTGTATTTCCATGGAGAGCTCGTGTTATTTTTGTGAAAAATAAGGATAGTTCCATGTGTTTGTGCATTCATTATCACTAGTTGAACCGCGTGACGATCAAGAATAAGTATCCTTTGCCTCGTATAGATGATTTATTTGATCAGTTTCAGGGTACTTTAGTATACTCCAAGATTGACTTGAGATCTGGATATCACCAGATGCGAGTTAGGGATCAGGATATTGCTAAGACTGCATTTCGTACGAGATATGGGCATTATGAGTTTCTAGTGATGTCATTCGGATTGACTAATGCACCGACTGTATTCATGGATCAGATGAATCGAGTATTCCGGGATTTTCTAGACAGATTTGTTGTGATGTTCATTGATGATATCTTGGTGTATTAACATAGTGTGGATGTACATACATGTCATCTGAGGCTTGTACTGCAAACTCTTTGGGAGAGACAATTGTACGCTAATTTGAGTAAATGTGAATTTTGAATTGATCACGTGGTGTTTCTTGGCCATGTTATATCCAGTCAGGGAGTTGCAGTTGATCCGAGCAAGATTGAGGTTGTGTAGAACAGGTCGCGTCCGATTACAGTAGCCGAGATTCGTAGTTTTTTAGGTCTGGAAGGATATTATCATTGCTTCATCGTGAAGTTCTCATAGTTAGCTTGACCTATGATGCAACTTACTCGCAAGGGTATACCTTTTGAATGGACTTTAGAGTGTGAAGAGAATTTTTGTGAACTTCCCAGACGGTTTACTTCTGTGCCTATGTTGGCATTACCGTATGGTTCTGGAGGGTATATTGTATATACATATGCTTCTTTGCAAGGTCTGGGTTGTGTTTTGACTCAAAATGAGCATGTGATTGCCTATGCATCTCGTCAGTTGAAGACTCATGAGGCGAATTATCCAGTGCGTGATCTGGAGTTAGCAGCTATTATCTTTGCACTGAATATTTGGCGACATTATCTGTATGGCGAGAAATTTGAAATCTTCACGGACCACAGGAGCCTAAAGTATTTGTTCACTCAGGCAGAGTTGAACATGAGACAGCGACGCTGGATGTATTTAATGAAGGATTATGTTTGAAAAATCAAATATCACCCAGATGCTGCTAATTTGAATGCTGATGCTTCGAGTCGTAAGGTGCAAGTGTTTGCATTTCATACTTTTCAGATCTTCAGCGTGATTTAGGATTGCTGTTCTTCAAATATACCTTCAAGCATAAGAAGGGTATGAAAAGCATTCAAATGTTTGCAATTCTATCTGAGCCAGCCTTGTTTTCTCATGTCCAATATGCTCAGATGTCCAAAGAATCAACGATTGGCTCGGTTAGCCAGTAGTGATAGTACATCTTGATTCCACTTCAAGTCGGATGGTTTTCTGTGCTTGTCTGGACGTATTGTGATATCGGAAGATGATACTCTAAGAGAGGAGCTTTTATCTCAGGAAAAACGTACCAATTTGAGTGTTCATATGGAAAGCAACAAGATGTACAAGGATTTGCGGACTCGGTTTTGATGGAAAGGAATGAAGCGGAGTGTGTATCAGTATGTGTCCAAGTATTTGGTGTGTCAGCAGGTTAAGAATGACCATCAACGACTCGGTGGATTTTTTCTTAGTTGGCCGATTCCTAATTGGAAATGGGTTGTTGTGGACCGACTCAACAAGTCCGCACATTTCATTCCTTACAACCGAGATTACCTTGTTTATTGGATGGCTTGCTTGTACATTCAGGAGATTGTGCGATACCACGGTGTGCCTGTTAGCATTGTCAGTGATCGAGACCCTAGATTTACTTTTAGATTTGGGGGAGTTTCCAGCGTGCTTTAGGCACTACACTCAGTTTGAGTACCCCGTACCATCCAGAGACAGACGGTCAGTTGGAACGCACTATCCGTACTCTTGAGGATATGCTTCGAGCTTGTACTATGAATTTTGGTCCAGCTTGGCATGATCATTTGTCAATGATTGAGTTTGCGTAAAACAATAGCCACCACCGCAGTATTGGGATGACACCTTTTGAGGTGTTTTACGGGTGTCAATGTCATACTACATTATTCTGGGAGGAAATTAGGGAACGAAAGGTGGAAGGACCAGAATTAGTACAACACACAACAGACATAGTTGATCAGATCAAGAGACGTATGAGAACTGCACAAGATCATCAGGCCAGTTATGCAAATACCCAACGTAGACCTTAACAGTTTGAGGTGGGCGCGAAGGTGTTCTTGAAAGTCTCACCGTTTCGCAGAATTTTGAGATTTTGCCTCAAGGGAAAGCTATCTCCGAGATTCATTGGGCCATTTGAGATTCTGAAAAGCATTGGAGATTTGGCTTACATACTAGCTTTGCCAACTTATTTGTTGAGTATCCACAGTGTGTTTCATGTATCACTATTGTGATGGTATGTAGCAGATGAGTCACATATCTTAAAGCCGTTTGAGGTACAGTTAAATATAGATTTGACATATGTGGATATACCATTGTGTATTCTAGATAATAAAAATAAGGTGTTTCGGAATAAGATCATTCCACTCGTTCTAGTTCAGTGGCAGTGTTAAGGCACTGAAGAAGCCACATGGGAGCTAGTGAGTTGGATGCGTTTAGAGCATCCTGAGCTATTTTGATTATATCTTTTGGATTTCAGTGTTGTAACAGGTTTTTTCTGTATCTTGTAAAATATTTAGTTGCAATAAAATAATGTTTTGTTCAGTACTCAGTTCATTCAGTACTTAAGATCTGATTTCGAGGATGAAATCTCTTAAGTGGGGGAGAATGTAGTATCCCAGTTCCATTTTACAAGATTATTAGATTAATCATGTTTAGATTAAGTATAACATGAATAAGGGATTTTATTTTGATCAAACGGACCAAGAAATCAGATCCAAAATGTCCAAAAATTTTTAAGAAATAATTTGGTTATCGAGTAATTTGGATGGTCCAAACTACTACCTTGTAAGGGATTGAAATGTCCAAAGGGTTCGGATGGGGCGAAGCACTTCAAAAGCTCATGGTGTGTTTGGAACGTCCGAACGATATGGTAACGTCCAATCTTAGTTAGGCCATGTGCACTGATGAGGTGTCATCACTATTGAGACACATAGGAGTTTGAAGTGTCCAAAGATGCGATCGGAGCGTCCGAACTGTGCATGCTATGATGTGGTCTACATGCAGAGATCGGATCATCCGATCTCCGCCTATAAATAGGCCCTCCGAGAATCAGTTTTCTCACACCTTTCCTAGCTCTCTTATTGTGTTGTGTAGTGTTTTGAGAGTTTTTGGGTCTTTATTGGCAGGTTAGAGGCGTTAGCAAGGTGCTCCGAAGTCACAGCGGAGTAGTGGCCATGTTCTAGGGTCATCGACATCAAAGGGCTGATGACGAATAGAGGTATACTCGATATCCTATAAATAGTTTAGGAGTATCTATTAGCTAAGTTATGGCTTTTAGATAATGATTAGTGATATAGTAATCTTGTGATTATAGGATTGGACATTAGAGATAGTGTAAGCTTGCCTATATAATTGAGGTACAAAGTACTGTTCGAGATATCCTGACTGAGCATGCATGTATTATGTGTTGCATTAATTATATGGCATGATTTTATCTGCATATATTATGATGCGTTATTATGCAGCATGCATGATCATCTTGAGCATGTATCCTTGTGATATACTGTAATAGGGTGTTTACCCTATCTTGTACGTGGATGGTGAGACACAGGGACTCGTGTTAGATCACTGATATTTCCACAGTTGGGTATGGGAGCCACATCCTGAAGAGACGACAAATAGTGCTATATACCTAGGGCCCGAGTTGATTTTTGACCAAAGATTCTTGACCTCGAGTCTTCGTACCCGTACATTTGCATGCATGCACATATAATATTGTATATTCATACTCTCGTGCTGGTACTGTTTTAAACACCTTATTCCACGGTACAGGTCTCAAACTTGATTAAGGGTTCCAAGTTAATTAAATGTTAATCATGATTAAGGGTTTCTAAATTCATGATCAAGGGATTAAATGAGATTAAATATAATTGAATTGTGTGTTAAAATATGTATTAGAAATATCGGGTTATGGATGATATTAAAATACATATGTGATTTTTATAGCACACATGAGTTGAAATAACTAAAATCGGTTCAGGTTTTAAACCCGAATAAAGAAAAGAGTACACACATTTAAACACGTGTACACAAATTGTATTGTGATATATGAGATATACATATATATACATATATCACCGCCTCTCTCCACGTCACATCATCTTCCTCCCCATTTCCCGTTGCTTTTTCTCTCTCCTCCACCGTCACTTTCTTGTCGTCGTAACCATGCCACCGGTCGCCAAAACTCAAAAGTAAATATACGGTTGAAATCCTCTCGATGAGAGATAGCTATTGACAACCATTTTGAACATTTTTATTGCGACAAGAAACTTGCATTCCAGCCGTTGCCTTTGCCGCCTTGTTTCACCACCGTAATTCGCCGTAAACTTGAAATTGATTGATAGGTTGTGTTCTTAATGTCGTAAGCTTTGTGTTGATGTAAATATTGTAAAGAAAACCCCAAATCCAACGACTGGTCATTTTCCAACCGCTGCCGCTGTCGTGCCACTGCCGCTTCATCGGCCTCCAGTCAGTTTAAGGTTGATTTGGTTTGGTTGTTGGGGCTTGTTTCCATTTGATATAGAATTTTGAACACATTAACGGGATAACAACAAACAAAGGTATGGTCCTGGAATCCTATTAAAAATATGAGTATTTGTTAGCTTACGCGTGATTACGACACTCATTAGGTGCTTGTTCTGAGCATGATTTGATGGATGACCCGATACCCATTCATTACATTTGCATGAATCATTTTATATTTTTACTTATGTTTATGTTCTAGACGTTAATCTCTCACGTCCTTGGTATTATCTTGGACACCCCATTCGACGGGACGTGTTCCAGGTTGGACAAAGCAGTAGGTTCGAGGCAGGACTAGAGAGCAGGAGTTACAAGAGGGTATATTATACATCAGGATTTTATATAGCTGTATAATCATACATTTCAGTTTTATTTCCTATATTTCGATATGGTTGTATCCCTACTGATTTGAGTTTTACTACCGGTTGTATTTTTCCGGTTTATGTATATTATGGGTTATGTTTCCGCAAGTTTTATTCTGTTAATTAAGTATTTTTAATTAAGCTGATTGTGTGCTTAAGATTGCTAGTTAGTAGGTGATCCGGCGGGTCACTACAATTTTTAGTATCAGATCATGCAAATTAATATTTGGTAATTTAGTCTTGATTTTAAATGCGCATTTGGCATTTAATGTGCATTATTCTTTTCAAAGATGGCTGGAAGAGGCAACGAGAGCCATGGTAGTGTTGGTCATGTGGGAGATCCTCCTCCTCATCATCATCACCATGAGGGTAGGTGCCTTTACACCATCTATAAGTTCTTACAGGTTGGGACAAAACCCTTGGTGTGGGGTGAAAACCCTGAGGTTGCACAGGATTGGCTAGCTAGGATTGAAAGTGCTTTCCGAGCTTTTTCTTGTACTGAGGAGCAAAAGATGGAGGTACTGGAATTTGTATTGGTAGGACGAGCATGGAGATGGTGGGACGTGAAGTTTGCTCAAGCACGTACAGAGAGAGGTATGGTAACATGGGAAGACTTCCGCCAACAATTTCAAAAATAACATTTTTCTCCAGCTGTTCGTCAGACAAGATCTATGGAGTTGCTGTCACTAAATCAAGGGTCGATGACTATCAAAGAGTACCAACAACAATTCTTAGATCTGTTACCGTATTGTCCCCACATTAATGTCACTGATGCGTCCAAATATGATCTATTCTTGCAAGGGCTTAACCAGGACATCTATGCTCAAGTGGTACTCATTGATGATTTGACATCTTACGAGACTTTGGTTAACAGTTTTCATTTAGTGGAGAATAGTATTAGGCATGCAAGGACACTGATTACTTCTCAGCCAAGTGGATCACTTGGGCCTAGGCTCAATCATTCATGAAATCAGGTTCTACTTTTATCTCTATTTCTTCTTCAGGTTCTTGAGGCATGTTCCGATTTGGGAAGAATAATAAGAAGAAAGTCCGATGTGATCACTGTGGTGGAAAAAATCGTATAGGAGGCTGCCAAATGGCGATTGGTGCTTTTTTTATTTGTGGCAAAAAAAGGTCATTTCCGTAGAGATTGTCCTATTTGGACAAGAGCTTCTAGTGTATCGGGATCCCAGACTATTGGATCTCATGCTTCTGTTAATCCATGTTAGTCGCCAGCACCATCAGGTCCTTCTACCCTACGTCCACGAGCTCAAGGGTAGGTTTTTACTCTTACTCAGGAACAGGCTACGACGGAGAGCGATCTCATGTTGGCAGGTACTTTTCTGTTATGTGGTATTCCTGCACTTGTCTTAAGTGATACTGTTGCATCGCTTTATTTTATTTCTAGCCGTTTTTTTAAGAGACATATATTACCCTATGTATCATTAGACCTGGATTTAGTTGTATCTACTCCACTGGAGCAGGAGGTAGTGACTAAGAGCCTAGTGATGGGTTGCCTTCGAGAGTTTGAAGGTCATGTGTTAGCTGCCAATCTGATGATTCTAGCTATGGCAGATTTGGATTGTATCTTAGGGATAGATAGGCTGACATTGTACCACGCTACTATGGATTGTTATCAATTCTTGGTACAGTTTCATCCGGATGAGGGTGATATTTGGTACTTCTATGGTGAGGGAGCGCGTCCTCCGATGCTACTCATGTTAGCTCTAAAGGCCTATCGTGCCTGAGGGTTAGGTGGCAAGGGCTACCTCATCTATGCAGTTGATATGTCCATGAGTAGCCAGGGTATTGGTGATTTGCCAATGGTCAACGAGTTCCCTGATGTATTTCTCGAAAATATTCCTGGTTTTCCTCCAGTTAGAGAGGTAGAGATTGGCATTGATCTATTTCCATGAACATCGCCTATATCCTGAGCATCCTATCGTATGGCTCCGTCAGAGATGAAGGAATTGAAGAAGCATTTGCAGGATCTACTGGATAAGGGATAAATTATCCCCACTGTTTCTTCATGGGGAGCACCTATATTGTTTGTCAAGAAGAAGGATGGATAGATGTGGTTATGTGTTGATTATAGGCATTTGAACCATGTCACCATTAAGAACAAGTACCCGTTACCACGAATTGATGATCTATTTGATCAGTTGCAGGGTACTTCTGTTTATTCAAAGATTGATCTAAGATCGGGATACCACCAGATGTGTATACGGGACTCAAATATTTCTAAGACTTCTTTCCGAACCAGGTACAAACATTATGAATTCTTGGTGATGCCATTTGGATTGACGAATGAACCTGCAGTCTTTATAGACTTGATGAATAGAGTATTTTGATATTATCTTGATAAATTTGTCATCGTCTTCATCGAAGATATTCTGGTCTATTCTCATGATAGAGATGAGCACGCATAGCATCTGAGGATTGTATTGTAGATGCTACAGGAAAAGCAACTGCATGCTCAATTGAGCGAATTTGAGTTCTGGATTGATTGGGTTGTGTTTCTTGATCATGTGATATCCAAGGAAAGAATATCTGTTGATCCGAGTAAGGCTGAGGCAGTGCTGAACTACTCTCGTCCGATAACGATGACTGAGATCTGTAGTTTCCTCATGAGTCTAGCTCGTTATTACCGTTGGTTCATCGAGAATTTTGCACAGTTAGCCAAGCCTTTGACACAGCTTATCCGGAAGGATATTTATTTTAAGTGGTCCTCAGAGTGTGAGAAATCATTTCGAGATCTGCGTAGACGTCTTACTACTTCACCTATGCTAAGCTCTACCATCTTGATCGAGAGGTTATGTGGTGTACAGATGTATCTGGTCAGGGGTTGGGATGTGTACTGACACAGCATGGACATGTGATTGCTTATACCTCTGGAAAGCTGAAGAAGCACGGGATGAGTTATTACATTATCACGAGTTGACCGCCATTATATTTGCTCTCAAGATTTGAAGGCATTATCTGTATGACGAGAAGTTTGAGATATTCACAGAACACAAAAGTCTGAAATATTTGTTCACTCAGGCGGAGTTGAACATGAGACATAAATGCTGGATGGACTTATTGAAAGATTATGATTGCGGGATTAAATATCATTCAGGTTCTACAAATCTTACTGCTGATGCCCTGAGTCGGCATGTAAGACTCTCTACACTTCAGACTAGTGATTTATCTCATATGATCGAGGAATGTTGTTCTCTTGGTTTCACACTCAAGCACAAGAAATGAATGAATGAGATTCGTTTGTATACAATTCTATCTGAACCATCATTGTACTCGAGGATCAGAGACGCTCAGATATCTGATGTTAAGACTCAGCGATTGGCACGTATATCCAATGGGGTTAATACATCTGGATTCCATTACCAATCTGATGGTTTATTGTGCTTATCTAATCAAGTGGTTGTGCTTGATGATGCAGAGTTAAGGGATGATATTCTATCTCTAGCTCATAGAAGTCGACTGACAGTTCATCCTGGAAGCATGAAGATGTATAAGGACTTGCGATCTAGATTTTGGTGGAAAGTATGAAGCGGAGTGCAAACCAGTTTGTTTCTAAATGTATTGTTTGTCAGCAGGTCAAGGCTGAGCATACTGCAGAGTCTAGAGATTACATAATGGAAGTGGGAACATGTTACTATGGATTTCGTCATCCACTTGCCTATGACCTCTAGATAGTGTGATGCTATCTGGGTTGTTGTTGATCGTTTGACGAAATCTGCATACTTCATTCCTTACAATAAAGAGTATTCCTTTGATCGCATGGCGCGCTTATACATCCAGCAGATTGTGTGATTACATGGTATTCCATTGAGCATAGTCAGTGACAGGGATCCACGTTTTACCTCACGGTTCTTGGGTAGTTTTCAGCAGGCATTGGGCACCACTTTGAGTTTAAGTATAGCGTGTCATCCGGAGAATGATGGCCAGTCAGAGCGGAAAATATGGACACTCGAGGATATGCTGAGAGCATTTGTTATGGGTTTTGGCTTGTCATGGCAAGATCAATTATCTTTGTTAGAATTTTCCTACAACAATAGTTATCACTGTTGTATTGACATGGCACCCTTTGAGGCTTTATATGGGCGACGATGTCGGACTCCGCTATTTTGGGATGAGGTGGGAGAACAGCAAGTCGAGGGGCCAGAGTTAATACAATAGTTGTAGACAAAGTAGATCTGATCAAACAAAGAATCAAAGCTGCCTAGGACAGACAGGCTAGCTATGCTAATGTTCACAATAGGCCATTGCAGTTTGAGCCTAGTGAGCATGTGTTTCTTTGAGTATCACCTTTCAGGAAGGTGATGAGGTTTGGTTTGAAAGACAAGTTATCGCCTAGATATATTTGGCCATTCCAGATTCTGTAGAAGATCGAATATGTTCCTTATCGTCTGACTTTACAGCCATATCTCTCCAGTAGTCACGATGTATTCCACGTGTCATTGCTTCAAAAATACGTATTTGATGAATCACATATTATCCAACCTATTGACATTCAGCTAGAACCAGATCTGTCGTACGTGGAAAGACCACTCTGAATCCTTGACAGGAAAGAGAAGGTACTCCAGAACAAGACTATACCATTGGTTATGGTCCAATGGTAACGCAGAGGCATAGAAGAAGTGACATGGGATCTCGAGAGTCGTATGCAAGCAGAATATCCTGAGTTGTTTGTTGTATATTCTGTTAATACGTATGACATGTATAATATATTTTGAACATACATATGATATGTACCGTATTTGATGATGAATAAACTTGAATGTTTAGTTTCTTGATTTTTACTCAGACATAAATTTCGAGGACGAAATTTCTGAAGTTGGAGAGAATGTAGTAACTCATACCTTGTTTTAAGTTAATTAAATGTTAATCATGTTAACTTGTATCCTGTTTTAAGTTAATTATATGTTAATCATGATTAAGGGTTACTAAATACATGATCAAAGGATTAAATGAGATTAAAAATAATTGAAATGTGTGTTAAAAATATATATTAGAAATATCGGGTTATAGACGATATTAAAATAGATATGTGATTTTTATAGCACACAAGAGTTGAAATAACTCAAATAGGGTCATGTTTTAAACCCAAATAAAGAGAATAGTACACACATTTAAACACGTGTACACAAATTATATTGTGATATACGAGATATACATATATACACATATATCATTGCCTCTCTCCACGTCACATCATCTTCTTCCCCATTTCCCGTTGCTTTTTCTCTCTTCTCCACCGTCACTTTCTTGTCTTCGTAACTCCGCTAGGATTTGTGTACTTTACCTTTTGCATTCCAAGACTTTGTGAATGTAAACCGGTAGGATTAATGCATCAGCTACGGGCACGAATAGTATATTCAGGTGGTTCTTCGGGATAAGCGGTAGATTTATCTACCGGTAGAATCAAAGATGCCAGGGACGAAAGTATAAGTTGGTGAATGGATAAATGGGATCTATTTAGTCACCTATTTGGATTCTATATGTTATTGGTTAATACCTTGGGATTGAACAATAGTGGATTTTATGGGTATATTTTCTTATCAAGGATTAGATCATGTTTATTTATACAAATGGGTCGATCAATCCTAAGTTGAGAAGAACCATTCGTCCCACTTGAAGGTTAGCTGAGCTAGAGTCGTTGTTTAAGAAAATTTTAATCCTCCTTAGAAGCATAAAGAGTTGTAGTAACTGATAAGAGATTGAGCATAGTCCGTGATCATTAAGCAAAGCACCACTAATAAGTGGCGTAGTCCTCTTGAATTTCGAATTTGGTTATTAAGTTGCCCTTGAAGGTATCGCTGTTCCGTAATATTATTGATTTGGGTATTAATGGAAATTAATTCATTTTTTCGGACCTTATGTGATTATTGAGGAGGTTCTTAATTATTTTTTTTTATCGTTCGAGCTTGCCGCAGAGTTTGATTGCAATACATGATGGGTTTCAGGTGTCGATGATGTGGAAGTAGGGGTCAGACCCATCTCGTATCTTGAGGGCCGATGAGGTAGAATTGTATAGTTCCCCTTAGCTACCGTAGTTAGAAAATTTAAGTGTTTGGTTGCTAAGTATTTTGAATTCTTAAGAGCTCGAGATCTATATTATTTATGATAAGCTTAATCGGTAAGTGGACTTTGAGCATAGCCTCATTGTGAGAAAGCTTTCAACTATGGAAAAGATCGACATAAATTATTTATTGGTTATGCGGAATCTACTGCATGAAGCGGTGATTAGGGATTTAAGGTCATCGAACTAAGGAAATTATCGGATATCTTAGGACTTTAGGTGGCGAATTAAAAACTTTAAAGTCACATTGAAGCAGTGATTTGAAATACCTCTTAGGAAGCAATCATTTGGGAACAAATAAGAATTTGTGAATATTTATTGCAGTAAGAGTTAGTCTGATCCTTGATGATATAGATATCAATGAGTATCAGAGTGTGCAGCGAAAGATATTTAGCGTCAACTCTTATAGGTTCACGGTAAGAAAGTTAGTGCCGATCAGGTCTAATGTATCTGGACCTAGTTAGTAAGTCTTGAATTTCGAGGACGAAATTTCATTTAAGAAGGGAAGGAATTGTAGTACCTAAAATCCAATCTACTAATTTGCATATCTTAAATTTAAGAAATATTAGGATTATTATTTTTAAGTTTAATTGATTAAAATTTTTTATATGATTTATGTGTTAATAAAATATTAATTGTTTAAAGTTTATTCATTTAAAATATTTTATTATACTACTTAATTGTTTTAAAAATTTTAAAGGTTTAAGATTTATTTATTTAAATGATTTTAATTGTTTAGCTTATTTATTTAAATATATTTGATTTCCCAACTTATTTATTTTTAATAACTTGAGTTTAGCAGTTAGTTATTTTAAATCATTTTAAAAGTCTAGCTTATTTATTTAAATGTTTTTAACTGTCCAAGTCATTTTAAAGGTTTCTATTTTGTTTGTGTATTTAATTAAATGCTTTTAATCGTTCGTCAAGTTTTTTTTAATTATTTTAATAGCATTGTTATAATTTAAATATTCTATTAATCGTTGTGACATCAAAATATTTAAATTGTTGATTTTAATTCCTAAGTTAGTGCTTAAATTCCTTCAGATGTTATTTGTTTAATTATTAAGTTAATTATTCTTGAGATTTTTGAGTTCAGTGACTTCCAGCTCCAGTATACGGCGATGGTGGATTTCGGCGGTAATTCCAAGATTTTATTTCAAGAATTATAAGTTGAGAGAAATGAGGAAATTAAATGAAAGTTTGATTTTAGAAGTTTCAGGGTGTCAAAAGTCACTTTTAACGCATTCTTGAGCTTATTCTTTAATTTTTTCAAAAGTTAGAATTTTCTTAAACCCGAACTAGTAGAACCCAATTTAATGCATCAATTTGGGATTTTTAAACTTATGTATTTTATGGGTGCAAGTTGTTGAGACAAAAGTTGTAACAGTTAGAGTAGCACTTTTATTAGTAAAAGTAGCACTTTTAAATCTCACTTACACACCTACTTTTGCATACTTACACCTAAACCTACACACACATATATACTTAAAACATATTTTACTACACATCTAATAAATGAAACACAAATCCCCAACCCTAGCCCCAAACGTGCGTCTCTCTCCCCATTTCTCAAGCTAGCGGCCGCTCCCCCTCCCTTGCGTTCCAGTCGCCGCCGCCGCCCTCCTCCACCGCCGCCGTCGCCAGGAAGTCACCGTGGGAAGGTCATCTAGCTGCTGGTCGAAATTCAGCCTTCCCATCCCCTTGTTGGTTCGGTTTTGTGAGGTGTAAGCCAAGGCAAGTTTAGGCATTTCTTGGGCATTCAAGCTAGCTACTTATTTTCTTGTGCTAAAACTCTTGTTATATTTCAAAATGTTCATGGTTTTGTCAAGTATGGATTCGGTTTTAAGTTATTTTCAGCAAGGTAATATGTTAAATTTTCGAAATATGTATATGCATGAAGTTTAAATAGTTGTATGATAAATTGTGATATGAGACATGACGGATTTTGATGCATATTGAATCATTCGAAAATTTCAGAAGTGTGCATGCCCTAAATTTGAAATTTATATGGTGTTAGGGCTGATATTGAATTGTGTTATGAGTATTTCATTTAATGCCATTTGACTTCATTGGTTGTTCAAGAGTTTAATGCATTTTGGTTCATGTTCATGCTTATTTTCAAAATGTGGGTTGAAGTGTGGTTGAGGCTGCCTAGATGCTTGTGTTAAGTCTCAAGAGATGTTATTATGTGTGTTTGGTGGGTTGGAAAGAGGTAGAGTTAAGGGAAAGGGGCATAGAGTTGGATTATTGAAGTAGAGGTGAAGTAGAGTGATGGATGCATTGTGTAAGGGCTACTGAATTCTGGGCAGGGGAGTCACCATTTCAGGTTTGGTAGTGTCTTGGGCTGGTCCTCGGTCAATATTAAGACGTTGTGGTCACGTTGGTATAAATTGGGCTCGATTCGGTTAAGATTTAGATAGGTTAAGGGTCATTTAAGTTGAAGGGTCGGAGCAGATATTTTAAGAGCAAAGTGTGAGCTGTTGAGTGATTGACTGAACGGGTTGAGCAACAATGGATGAATGAGGCCTAGTCCTAAGTCAAATTTAGGATGTGCTGGTCGCGTCGGTTCATTTTGGGAGCGAATCAAGTTAGTATTGGTCAAGTTAGAAATTTCTCAAGTTGAGGTATCTAGTGCAGAATTTTTTGACAGGTTTGAGGGCTGTCCGGAAATCCATTTTGATCGGGTTGCTCAGGTGGTCTTTGGAGGCCATAACCTGTTCCATTGGTTAGTTGGAAGTGTTTAGAGAGTGTCGGTTCAAGCAAGATTGAATTAAATTAAGGTAAGATCGAGTTAAGGGCTTTTCGGTTTGATTGCTCGGTTTATGCCTTGTTTGTAAGAATTGGAGTTAAAGTTGGGTAATTCACCTAGGGGCAGCCACTCACTCACCTAATACCCACATTTTTTAGTTGAGTTTCATTTCCTAAAGTTGCATACTCGTGTGCTTCAGTCTTGTCTTTGAGCCGAGCAAATGTTTACAAAGGGAGTCGCTTCCATTCATGCATGCAAAGTATTTTGAGTCGAGTCAAAGAAGGAAAATAAAATATTTTTGAATGAAGTGAGTTGATTGTGATAAGACAGGGCAATTTGGGTTGGGGGATACCTCATTCACTTGCCAAACGACGTGCAGTACGAGATCGGGAGACATCCCGGGATCTCTACCAATACAGACAGGTAGTGTGAGATCGGGAGAAATCTCGGGATCCCTACCAAATAAAAGTAAAAAGGGCAATGTCGCGTCGAGAGAAATCTCGGCGTCTTGCCGGCATAGTATACTGCAGCCATTGATCGATAAAAAACAGAGGGTCACAATTCAAGGATCTAAGTTCTCAGTTTCAGTTTCAGTATCAGTTTGACTCGTCTTAATTTATTCAGTTTTCAAACATGCATGAGTTTGAGTTAAGTTAAGAAAGTTCAAAAGTGTCATAGCTTGAGTTGGCGTGAGTTCATTGTTTACAGGTTGTCTCATTCTCTTGTATCATGCATATTTTCAGTTTAAGTTGCAAAGTATATTATGTACAGTACTTTGAGTATTGTTTCAGGTATTTTAAACCCTTGTTATATCTCTGTTTATACTTGCTGAATCATTAGACTCAATATGCTTGTTTGATTTCATGTGAGGAGGAGTATTTAGGGACTGAAGGGCAGGATCCTCGAGGTTGAGGTCGCCGGTGGTGCAAGGCCCTATGACCATCGCTACTTTTAAGTTCCGCATAAGTCTATGTTTGTAATAAAGAATTTTAATTTGAGTACTTTCAGTATTAGCCAGGTTGTGTTTTCCCTGTGCTCAAATATTAGTCTTGGAATTTGTTGTCGCTATTACTGCAACCGTGTGGGGTTGCCTCTCCTTTTGTAGTTTATGATTATCGCAGTTTGGATTTTTGTCAGACGTTTATTTCTTTATGTTAAAATTGTTGTGTGTGATAGGGTGGCTTTGTTTACTTTCAAACAAGTCATGGCAAAATTTTTATAAATCCGTATTTTCTTTTTTTTATTATTTTAAGCATAGAGGTTAGAGTCGTTTCAGTTGGTATCAGAGCACGATCTTGGTTTGGGTTGTGCCTACTGTCGGTTGCCGAAACTCAAGGGATCTCGCCTCAAAGTCTGTAAGTTTTTATGAATTTTATATGGTATTCATATTGGATTTATTGCTTTAAATGTTTTGATGTCATCTTCTTAAGAATATTTTCAAAATTTGATGTTTAAATTATTTAAATGTGTAATTTCAGTGTTTATTTTTGTTTAAAAATTTCTTTTAGTAGTTTTAAAGTGTACCATATATTTTTATAGCATGCGACTTCAAGTTAAACAGAGTTGGTGTACTAATATTCCTTCCAGTTTTAGACAGTACAGGAGAATTGTTTGAGTTATTAGGCATTGTTAACAATTCTTGATGAGATTGTAGGAGTTTGTTGGAAACATTAAACTTGCGCATTAGGAAATATTAATTGATGTGTCCTTGTAGTAATTTATTCTCTTGTGGATGGGATTTAGTCGGATAAAACTAAGTGTATAGTTTGCTTAGAAATTTATAGATGTATGTTTTGTTAGTTAAGTTGTGAATCGAACTGGTGTGAAGACTTGAGATACGTACTTTGTTTTATATTATTAGTGAAAGTTTGAGTTTTTCGACTGTTATTTGGGCAAACATGATTTTGGAAATAGTGAGACGGTTACCATGAGCCTTTCAATTATGTGAACTATTATTCCGATCGTTACTTCCTTTTTCCTTATTTGGTGCTCAGATCCGTTGCAACATATACTTTTAAGTATCCGAACTTTCCTTGCACTTTCTTTGAGCATTTATGGATTTGTATGACATTAATCATCGTTGAATTCTGCCACTTTGGCAATGGTTGAACTTCTTAGTAAAATCTTGTTAATGTTTCGTACTTCTTGAAATTTTTTCTTCGGTTCTAGAGCCACATGTTGATGTGAGTAAGACTCACTTTTTCTTTTTGGTAATCTACTCATGTTGTGTGGCTGACATTTGATTTTATTTTGAGACCGTTGTTTTCCCTAATTATTGACTTGTGTGTACTTCTCTCGACTGAAGTCACAACGATTGCTCTTAATTGTGCTTTGCTTGTTTGAGCATGATTTCATTACTCATGGATGGATGATCACGAGATTTGTGCCTTGTTGGCTCATATTAATTATTCATGGAGCCTCCAATGTTATTCATTCACCCCTAGAATTGAATTATGAGTGAGTTGCTTTCACTTATCTAAATTTTATTTCCAACTCGTTTGTTTGTAATGTTTGCACTATTTTGTTTTGTATTTAGCAGCATTACTTTTATGTTTATTTCCTTTCATGATCCATCTTGATGAATACTCGGGTGGATTATAGTTTCAATTATCATTTCTATTTCTTGGGTAGAGAATTGACTCGTAACTGCATAGTGAGTGGTTAGACTGTTGGAATTTAGTATTAGTACTAGATAAAATCCTAAGTTATTGTGCTGATCCAAGGAATGATGACTATCAATTATATCAAGTTCTAACGAGAATACTGCTAGTCAGTAAGTTGGTCGAATGGTTTGTTTCATTTTAATCAAAATCGTTAAGAGTAAACAAGATGACTTTGGTAAGCTGAATGATTGATCAGTCACGAGATAGTGAAATAGAGTTGTCCCTAGAGACTTTTGGGTACTTCACCTTTTGCATTCCAAGACTTTGTGAATGAAAACCGGTAGGATTAATGCACCAGCTATGGGCGAATAGAATATTCAGGTGGTTCTTTGGGATAAGCGGTAGATTTATCTACCGGTGAAATGCTACGGTAATGGAAAAACAATTAGAAAGCATTTATGATCGGGGTACAAATTCTTCAAGGTGTCCAGCTGTATACTAAGTTCTTGAAATATGAATTCAGGTTGTACATACAATAATTTGGAAATTTTTGGATTTTCAGACCTGCTGTCGGGTTGAACTAGAGATTTGAGATATGTCTTCAGGCAATATGTAAGAGTTATTTGGTACTTAGAGACAATCTAATCCAATAAGTGGATAATAGCTCGTGGTATAATTTGACTTGAGGTGAAAATACGGATTTCTTAGTCGTTGCGTCTGGGATAGGAAAGATGCATAAATCTGTTGGAAAATTTTAATTAAGAGTTGATCTTTCGGTAGAATCAAAGATGTCAGGGATGAAAGTATAAGTTGGTGAATGGATAAATGGATCTATTTAGTCACCTATTTGGATTCTATATGTTATTGGTTAATACCTTGGGATTGAACAACAGTGGATTTTATGGGTATATTTTCTTATCAAGGATTAGATCAGGTTTATTTATAGAAATGGGTCGATCAATCCTAAGTTGAGAAGAACCATTCGTCCCACTTGAAGGTTAGCTGAGCTAGAGTCGTTGTTTAAGAAAATTTTAATCCTCCTTAGAAGCGTAAAGAGTTGTAGTAACTCATAAGGGATTGAGCATAGTCTGTGATCATTAAGCAAAGCACCACTAATAAGTTGCATAGTCCTCTTGAATTTTGAATTTGGTTATTAAGTTGCCCTTGAAGGTATCGCTATTCCGTAATATTATTGATTTGGGTATTAATGGAAATTAACTCATTTTGTCGATCCTTATGTGATTATTGAGGAGGTTCGTAATTTTTTTTTATCGTTCGAGCTTGCCGCAGAGTTTGATTGCAATACATGATGGGTTTCAGGAGTCGATGATGTGGAAGTAGGGGTCAGACCCATCTCGTATCTTGAGGGTCGATGAGGTAGAATTGTATAGTTCCCCTTAGCTACCGTAGTTAGAAAAGTTAGGTGTTTGGTTGCTAAGTATTTTGACTTCTTAAGAGCTCTAGATCTATATTATTTATGATAAGCTTAATCGGTAAGTGGACTTTGAGCATAGCCTCATTTTGAGAAAGCTTTCAAGATCGACATAAATTATTTATTGGTTATGTAGAATCTACTGCATGAAGCGGTGATTAGGGATTTAAGGTCATCGAACTAAGGAAATTATCGGATATCTTAGGACTTTAGGTGGCGAATTAAAAACTTTAAAGTCACATTGAAGCAGTGATTTGAAATACTTCTTAGGAAGCAATCATTTGGGAACAAATAAGAATTTGTGAATATTTATTGCAGTAAGAGTTAGTCTGATCCTTGATGATATAGATATCAATGAGTATCAGGGTGTGCAGCGAGAGCTATTTAGCGTCAACTCTTGTAGGTGCACGGTAAGAAAGTTAGTGCCGATCAGGTCTAATGTATCTGGACCTAGTTAGTAAGTCTTGAATTTCGAGGACGAAATTCCATTTAAGAGGGGAAGGAATTGTAGTACCTAAAATCCAATCTACTAATTTGAATATATTAAATTTAATAAATATTAGGATTATTGTTTTTAAGTTTAATTGATTTAAATTCTTTATATTATTTATGTGTTAATAAAATATTAATTGTTTAAAGTTTATTCATTTAAAATATTTTATTATACTACTTAATTGTTTTAAAGATTTTAAAGGTTTAAGATTTATTTATTTAAATGATTTTAACTATTTAGCTTATTTATTTAAATATATTTGATTGCCCAACTTATTTATTTTAAATCATTTTAAAAGCCTAGATTATTTATTTAAATGTTTTTAATTGTCCAAGTCTTTTTAAAGGTTTCTATTCTGCTTGTGTATTTAATTAAATGCTTTTAATTGTTCGTAAAGTTTTTTTTAATTATTTTAATTGAATTGTTATAATTTAAATATTCTATTAATCGCTGTGACATCAAAATATTTAAAGTTTTGATTTTAATTCCTAACTTAGTGCTTAAAGTCCTTCAAATGTTATTTGTTTAATTATTAAGTTAATTATTCTTGAGATTCTTGAGTTCAGTGACTTCCAGCTCCGGTATACGGCGATGGTGGATTTTGGCGGTAAATTCCAAGATTTTATTTCAAGAATTATAAGTTGAGAGAAATGAGGAAATTAAATGAAAGTTTGATTTTAGAAGTTTCCGGGTGTCAAAAGTCACTTTTAACGCATTCTTGAGCTTATTCTTTAACTTTTTCAAAAGTTAGAATTTTCTTAAATCCGGACTAGTATAACCCAATTTAATGCTTTAATTTGGGATTTTTAAATTCAGATATTTTATGGGTGCAAGTTGTTGAGGCAAAAGTTATAACAGTTAGAGTAGCACTTTTATTAGTAGAAGTAGCACTTTTAAATCTCACTCACACACCTACTTTTGCATACTTACACTTATACCTACACACACATATACACTTAAAACATATTTTACTACACATCTAATAAATGAAACCCAAATCCCCAACCATAGCCCCAAACGTGCGTCTCTCTCCCCCATTTCTCAAGCTAGCGGCCGCTCCCCCTCCCATGCGTTCCAGCCGCCGCCGCCGCCCTCCTCCACCGCCGCCGTCGCCGTGAAGTCACCGTGGGAAGGTCATCTAGCTGCTGGCTGAAATTCAGCCTTCCCATCCCCTTGTTGGTTCGGTTTTGTGAGGTGTAAGCCAAGGCAAGTTTAGGCATTTCTTAGGCATTCAAGCTAGCTACTTATTTTCTTGTGCTAAAACTCTTGTTATATTTTGAAATGTTCATGGTTTTGTCAATTAAGGATTTGGTTTTAAGTTATTTTCAGCAAGGTAATATGTGAAATTTTCGAAATATGTATATGCATGAAGTTTAATGAGTTGTATGGTAAATTGTGATATGAGACATGAAGGATTTTGATGCATATTGATTCATTTGAAAATTTCAGAAGTGTGCATGCCCTAAATTTGAAATTTATATGGTGTTAGAGCTGAGATTGAAGTGTGTTATGAGTATTTCATTGATTGCCATTTGACTTCATTGGTTGTTCAAGAGTTTAATGCATTTTGGTTCATGTTCATGCTTATTTTTGAAATTTGGGTTGATGTGCGGCTGAGGGCTTCCAAGGTTCTTCTGTTAAGTCCCAAGAGATGTTATTAGGTGTATTTGGTGGGTTGGAAAGAGGTAGAGTTAAGGTAAAGGGGCATAGAGTTGGATTATTGAAGTAGAGATGGAGTGATGGATGCATTGTGTAAGGGCTACTGAATTCTGGGCAGGGGAGTCACCATTTCAGGTCTGGTCGTGTCTTGGGCTGGTCCTAGGTCAATATTAAGACGTTGTGGTCACGTCGGTATAAATTGGGCTCGATTCGTTCAAGATTTAGATAGGTTAAGGGTCATTTAAGTTGAAGGGTCGGAGCAGAAATTTTAAGACCAAAGTGTGAGCTGTTGAGTGATTGCATAAAATGAACGTGTTGATCAACAATGGATGGGTGATGCCTAGCCCTAAGTAAAATTTAGGATGTGGTGGTCACGTCGGTTCATTTTGGAGCAAATCTAGTTAGTATTGGTCAAGTTAGGAATTTCTCAAGTTGAGGTGTCTAGTGCAGAATATTTTGACAAGTTTGAGGGCTGTCCGGAAATCCATTTCAATCCGAATGCTCGGGTGGTCTTTGGAGGCCATAACCTATTCCATGGGTTAGTTGGAAGTGTTTATAGAGTGTCGGTTCAAGCAAGATCGAATTTGGTTAAGGTAAGATTGAGTAAAAACTTTTCGGTTTGATTGTTTGGGTTATGCCTTGTTTGTAAGAATTGGAGTTAAAGTTGGGTAATTCACCTAGGGGCAGCCACTCATAGTCCTAATACCCACATTTTTTAGTTGAGTTTCATTTCCTAAATTTTCATACTCGTGTGCTTGAGTCTCGTCTTTGAGCCGAGCAAATATTTACAAAGGGAGTCGCTTCCATTCATGTATGCTAAGTATTTTGAGTCGAGTCAAAGAAGGAAAAGAAAATATTTTTGAATGAAGTGATTTGATTGTGACAAGACAAGACAATGTGGGTTGGGGGATTCCTCACTCATTTGCCAAACGACGTGTAGTACGAGATCGGGATACATCCCGAGATCCCTACCAAAACAGACGGGTAGTGTGAGATCGGGAGAAATCTCGGGATCCATACCAAATAAAAGTAAAAGGGGCAATGTCGCGTCGGGAGAAATCTCGGCATCTTGTCGGCATAGTATACTGCAACCATTGATCAATCTAAAACAGAGGGTCACAATTCAAGGATCTAAGTTCTCAGTTTCAGTTTCAGTATTAGTTTGACTCATCTTAATTTATTCAATTTTCAGACATGCATGAATTTTAGTTAAGTTAAGAAAGTTCAAAAGTCTCATAGCGTGAGTTCATTGTTTACAGGTTGTCTCATTCTCTTGTATCATGCATATTTTTAGTTTACGTTGCAAAGTATATTATGTACAATACTTTGAGTATTGCTTCAGGTATTTTAAACCCTTATTATATCTCTGTTTATACATGCTGAATCATTAGACTCACTATGCTTGTTTGATTGCAGCTGAGGAGGAGTATTTAGGGATCGAGGGGTAGGATCCTCGAGGTTGATGTCGTCGGCGGTGCAAGGCCCTATGACCGTCGCTACTTTTAAGTTCCGCATAAGTCTATGTTTGTAATAAAGAATTTTAATTTGAGTACTTTCAGTATTAGCCAGGATGTGTTTTCCATGTGCTCAAATATTAATCTTGGAATTTGTTCTCGCTATTATTGCAACCGTGTGTGGTTGCCTCTCCTTTCGTAGTTTATGATTATCGCAGTTTGAATTTTTGTCAGACGTTTATTTCTTTATGTTAAAATTGTTGTGTGTGACAGGGTGACTTTTTTTACTTTCAAACAAGTCATGGCAAAATTTTTATAAATCCGTATTTTCTTTTTTATCATTTTAAGCATAGAGGTTAGGGTCGTTTCAGGTTGTGTTCTTGATGTCGTAAGATTCGTGTTGATGTAAATATTGTGCAAAAAACCCAACTCCAACGACTGTCCATTTTCCAGCCACCGCTGCTGCCATGCCGCTGCCATTTCGCCGGCCGCCAGTCTGTCTAAGGTTGATTTTTTTTGTTGTTGGGGCTTGTTTTGGATTTGATATAGAATTTTGAACACATCAACGGGCTAACTACAGACAAAGGTATGGTCCGAGAATCTTATTAAAAATTGGAGTATCTGTCAGCTTAGTTAAGACTTGTAGATCATGATTTGTGATACAGTAAATATTTGATTGTAGGCTTAAAATCTTGGTCTTAATGTAGATTCGAACTAATACGTAGAAGGTATGTAAATATTGAATGAAATAGCCAGCAAGTATGCATGTTTATATGTTGCATTTTACGTGGCATGATTATGTGGCATGAGATATTTTTTACTGTTTTTATATCCATATGTCATGTGCACATACACGTTGAGCCTATTGCCTTTGAGATAGCCATGATAGTAGGGCCGCTCATCTCTACACCGGTATATGGTCTAGCACTGGTAGTACCGCTATGGTGGGGACGGATACGTCTGGCTACTACGGTGTTTTAGAAGAGTGTGGCTGCATCCAGAGGTTGATCTGCGCGATTACGACACTCATTAGGTGCTTGTTCTGAGCAAGATTTGATGGATGACCTGATACCCATTCGTCACGTTTGCATGCAACATTTTATATTTTTACTCATGTTTACGTACTAGACGTTAATCGCTCACTTCCTTGATATTATCTTGTGTGAGACCTCGATTCTAATCGGCTAATATCGAATAATCAATAATTAAATATCATTAATCAAAAGCCAAAAGAAAAGAATTTTTTTTTTTTGAATAGTGCCGCGCTCGATCGCACGAACTCGTGCGATCGAGCGCACTACAAAAGTGCAAAGTTCTGGTGAATATTGCTGCGCTCGATCGCACAAACTCGTGCGATCGAGCGCACTCAAAAGTGCCAAAATTCTGCCTCAACATTTTAAGGGCCGCGCTCGATTCGACGAACTCGCACGATCGAGCACGCCCTCTGCCCAAAAAAACATCAGAAAAACAGGGCAACTTCCAACAATTCAAACACCATATCAAAACTTCAATCTAACACATGCATATTACAACAAGATAGTTCTAAAGTTTTACAATCTCAAACTAATAGAACATGCTTCGATTTTAAGTTCCATAACCGATACAAACGAGTTCGATTACATATTCGACTTCTAAAACAACAAGACCTCACTCTATCAACTCTTCCACCTAGTCATGCGATCTCTGACTTGGTCCTGCCCCACCTGTTGCCAAGCACACATAAAAAGACAAGAAAACAGTCGGATAAACCGGTGAGAATACAATTCCTAGTAAAAGAGACAAACATGCATATCAAATAATATACCAAAACATGATATATATATATATACAAGACAAGCAATTCCAAAAATCATCTCAAAACTCAATTGAAATGCATAAATGCAATGCATGTCTTTAAAATCTGGGATTATCAAGTCCGGATAATCAAGAAATTGCTGCTTTTGCTTTTGGGGATCCCGAGGATGAGATCACTTAAACAACTCACCGACTCTCCCGATCGAGGTGGTGCTACGTATCTCCATCTTCTAGACTTTGGTGCGACTATAAGGAGTATGCTAGCACTAGGTGAAACGGCTACACCCAGGCCACTCACAATATAGCCCCCAAAACGTCTAACATAAAAGGGCCGTCCTGCCCGCTGAAATCAAGGGTTCTGACTCAAGATGAATGCAATGAAATTCACAACGCAATCAATAAAACCAAGTAATTCAATTAACATGCAAGTATGTGATTTCTTCGGAACACTCGAATCAAGTCGGATTCAAGTCACTCGTTCCATTCCAGTCTAAGTAATATTATGCCTCTTTCAAACGTCGATGCTCCAACCTGGAAACAACAACAATACTCATTCAAGATTCAATCCAACTTCCTATTCGATAATAAGAAGATCGATACTATACCGGCTACAATCTTCAAAGAGATTCAACTCCTGCAACTACGCAACTCAACGGCCTTCAAACGAATCTGAAAAAGAAGTAATAAAGGCTCGAGATCACTATCGACATTCAAACACGACTGAAACGACTCAAATCAATTCAAACCAAACTATAGCCCAAAACTCAAACCGGCGGCATAACGGATATAATATAATCAAACCGAAATCGCAGACAGCATATCAATCCAATAAACTCAAATCAACCAACAATCAACTAAAACAATCCGATTCCAACAAATCACAAAACTCAACTTTGAGAATAAACTTCCAAAAATCATAACAAATCCGAACGACGCTCTATTTCAAAACCGACAGAGAATAAATAATCAAAACTCTTCCAAGATCAACATACTCAAGTCTTGAACGATTCTAACGACATCCAAAAATTAAAACCTCGTAGAAATAAGAGAAACTTACTTCCAAACGGAGCACTCGATGTTGTGACTGCAAATATCAACTCGAGATCGAATTCCAACGGACGGATCGAGCTAAAAATGAAATCACAAAAGCTTGGAAGCTTCTTTCTCGCCTCTAATGGAAGAACACGGTTGAGAGAGTGAAGAGGAAGGAGAAAGAATAGTCAACAAGCTTATAAATATCTAACAAATCCCAAATTTTCATTTTAGTCCCTAAAAAATATGAAATTTGCAAAAAGGACCCCGATCAAAATCAAGTCGGCTCTTGAACTCTGTAATCTCTGATTATCTCAAATAAAGTCGATTAAGATAAAATTGGGGGGTTACAATTCTCTCCCTCTAATAAAAGATTTAGTCCTCGAAATCAAACAGGGTTCCAACACGAACTCTGTCTCTCAAATCATTCCTTCAAGTCCGTCAATCCAAAGTCGACTCATGTGATCTGGTTGTCCGTCGTTTTGAGGATATTGGACTGAAATAAGTTGTAATCAAACAACAAAAGTCTTTTTGAAATCTATGTCGAAAGAATGAGTGCATCGAGAATCTCTATCTAAACTGACAGATTTTGGCTAAACAAGACATCTGACGACCTCTGACAAGGTATCAATCCTCTGGTCTTGACTAAAAGTCACTTTGTATGGAATACGGTAGCAGATTCCAACAATCGGTCAATCGAAATCAGATAGTAGATAAAATAAGAACAATTTTGTCGGCTCAAAACATCCGCTGTGCATAAAATTCTTCAGAAAAAGATTTGCAGTCAGAAATCTTAAACAATCTAATCCTCTTCTCTGCCTCCAAATCAATTCCGTCTGCAAAAACAATTACTCCAACTCCTAAGATTAGAACAGATCCCGTAAATTTTCTCATAAGACAATAGATAACAGATCTTCTAATCAATAAGATCGATGCAAGCTCAAAGTCCAGATTCAAACATTGAGTCTCGAGCGTCTTCAGCTGTCTCGATGTCTAGACTATAGCGCGATTCCTCTGAATAAAAATACATCCCATAATCTCGATACGAAGAATGCCAATTACTGGAAGATCATCAGTACAAAATTCAAGAATACTGGAATGCTGATCGACATAATTTCCATCACCAGATCATACAATTGAAGAAGACAACTCGATCCAACTAGAATTTAGACATCGAAGAATAGCATACCACTGCTTGGTACCACAATCTGCTATACGATTCTCAAAAGCTCTGAATGATCAGTACAATTCTCATTCCAAAAAGATAAGAAATCAACGATAAGAATTCCTAGTCTCAACTAATTCTTCTGAAAGATCCGGTTAATAGAAATTAACAACACTACTAGAGTATTCATCAATTCGAACGACTCAACAAAAGTTTAGAGACACGATAACATTAAACAGATTCTTCAATAAGAAGGCAAGAGTCTCACCAGTGTCTAACAGTCAATAAGAGTAGGAAAACCAAATCAAACGTTTACCTGATATGTCATTCTCGGGTGCAGCCTGAGTCTCCGGATCCTCAGACAGAGAAAAAACTCGTGCCTGCTGTCTGGGAGGCTGGTTCGCATACTGATTACCTTCCTGTCTATTATGCTGCTGAGGTTGGAAAGAGTGTATAGTAGATGCTTGCCTATGAGGCTGAGCTGACTGTCTCGAAGAACTTCCACTCTGTGCTTGCTCAGGGACACGCTGAGGACATGTTCTTGCAAAGTGCCCCGCCTGGTTACAAATATGACAGCTTCCAAAAATACCTCTACACTGATCACTGGAGTGACGACCTCCGCAATTGGCACAAGACATGCCTGACTGTCCCAAACTCTGTCCCAATCCAAACTGCCTTGAGCCACTAGAGCTCGAAGAACTTCTTCCATGTTTCTTAAACTGTTTCCCCTTCGGGAGATAGTAATCCTTTCTATGACCTCCACTGCTACCACCCTCAGAACTCAGTGGTTGATTCTGAAACTGAAAGGATTGATTCTGTTAATCGAACGGTTGGTTCTGATATTGAGAAGATTGTGCATGAAACTGTCCTTGCTGCTGCTGAGGCACAAACTGATCTCCTCTCTGTCTCCACAAACCTGCTTCAGCTCCTTTTGCATGATTCATGGCATCCGCAAAATTATCAGGCCTAGCAGTGTTTACCAATGTGAAGATATCAGGGTTCAGACCATTAATGAACTGATCAGCTTTTGCTTCTTTGTTGACGGAAATGTGCGGTGCAAATCTCAGCAAACTATCAAACTTGGCCACATACTCCTCAATATTCAAATTCTCCTGCCTCAGATTGGCAAACTCGGCTCCCTTGTCCTTTCGATACGAAACAGGAAAAAACCGCTTATAAAACTCAGATTTGAAAAGTGTCCAATTAACAACTGTACCTCGGTTCTCCATGGATCTCTTGGTTATGATCCACCAGTTCTTAGCAACACCACGAAGCTGATGGATGACTAACCTGGTTCGGCGGTCATCTGTGTAATCAATGGAATCGAACAACTGATCAATGTCGTCCAACCAACTCTCACAGTCGACTGGATTCTCTGTACCTAGCAACAAAGGCGGATTAAACGACTGAAACCTCTTCAGCAAGGTTTCCATAGGCGTCGCTGTAGCATCCATCTGCTCAGTTTTTGTACTAGCTTGCTCATTCGGAGGAGTAACTACTGATGGAGTCACATTCGGAGGAATGACTGGCGGTGGGTTCCTGATAATAACTCGTCGAGGACCCATCTGATAATCAAAGGTTAGGACACAAGATATCTCAATCGCTGCAATTACGGTGTCCTTTCAACCTCTCAGAATTTGGATACAAGTCAATACAATACAGTTATATCTCAAGTAGTCCATGCTTTATAAATTAAATCACATAGTCATGTAATTCAAATAATTCTCAATAATAAAGCATGCTCGCATGGTATTTAAATAAATCAATTTAAATAACTCAAACACATGCGAGAATTCAATTCATGCGGACTCGATCTACCCCGCTCTCTTCTAAATTCAGTCCAAGATCTTATCTCTCTGATACCACTTAATGTGAGACCTCGATTCTAATCGACTAATATCAAATAATCAATAATTAAACATCATTAATCAAAAGCCAAAAGCAAAGAAATTTTTTTTTCTTTAATAGTGCCGCGCTCGATCGCACTACAAAAGTGCAAAGTTATGGTGAATAGTGCTGCGCTCGATCGCTCAAAAATGCCAAAATTTTGCCTCAACATTTTAAGGGCCGCGCTCGATCCGACGAATTCGCGCGATCGAGCGCGCCCTCTGTCCAGAAAAACATCAGAAAAACAGAGCAACTTCCAACAATTCAAACACAATATCAAAACTTCAATCTAACACATGCATATTACAACAAGATAGTTCTAAAGTTATACAATCTCAAACTAATAGAACATGCTTCGATTCTAAGTTCCATAACTGATACAAACGAGTTCGATTACATATTCGACTTCTAAAACAACAAGGCCTCACTCTATCAACTCTTCCACCTAGTCATGCGATCTCTGACTTGGTCCTGCCCCACCTGTTGCCAAGAACACATACAAAGACAAGACAACATCCGGATAAACCGGTGAGAATACAATTCCCAGTAAAAGAGACAAACATGCATATCAAATAATATACCAAAACATGATATATATATACAAGACAAGAAATTCCAAAAATCATCTCAAAACTCAATTCAAATGCATAAATGCAATGCATGTCTTTAAAATCTAGGATTATCAAGTCCGGATAATCAAGAAATTGCTGCTTTTTCTTTTGGGGATCCCGAGGATGAGATCACGTAAAAAACTCACCGACTCTCCCGATCGAGGTGGTGCTACGTATCTCCATCCTCTAGACTTTGGTGCGACTATAAGGAGTATGCTAGCACTAGGTGAAACGGCTACACCCAGGCCACTCACAATATAGCCCCCAAAACGTCTAACATAAAAGGGCCATCCTGCCCGCTGAAATCAAGGGTTCTGGCTCAAGATGAATGCAATGAAATTCACAACTCAATCAATAAAACCAAGTAATTCAATTAACATGCAAGTATGTGATTTCTTCGGAACACTCAAATCAAGTCGGATTCAAGTCACTCGTTCCATTCCAGTCTAAGTCATCTTATACCTCTTTCAAACGTCGATGCTCCAACCTGGAAACAACAACAATACTCATTCAAGATTCAATCCAACATCCTATTCGATAATAAGAAGATCGATACTATACCGGCTACAATCTTCAAAGAGATTCAACTCCTGCAACTACGCAACTCAACGGCCTTCAAACTAATCTGCAAAAGAAGTAATAAAGGATCGAGATCACTATCGACATTCAAACACGACTGAAACGACTCAAATCAATTCAAACCAAACTATATCCCAAAACTCAAACCGATGGCATAACGGCTATATTCTAATCAAACCGAAATCGCAGACAGCATAACATCAATCCAATAAACTCAAATCAACCAACAATCAACTAAAACAATCCGATTCCAACAAATCACAAAACTCAACTTTGAGAATAAATTTCAAAAATCATAACAAATCCGAACGGTGCTCTATTTCAAAACCGACAGAGAATAAATGATCAGAACTCTGCCAAGATAAACATACTCAAGTCTCGAACGATTCTAACGACATCCAAAAATTCAAACCTCGTAGAAATAAGAGAAACTTACTTCCAAACGGAGCACTCGATGCTGTGACTGCAAATATCAACTCGAGATCGAATTCCAACGGACGGATCGAGCTAAAAATGAAATCACAAAAGCTTGGAAGCTTCTTTCTCGCCTCTAATGGAAGAACACGGTTGAGAGAGTGAAGAGGAAGGAGAAAGAATAGTCAACAAGCTTATAAATATCTAACAAATCCCAAATTTGCATTTTAGTCCCTGAAAATCTGTAATCTCTGATTATCTCAAATAAAGTCGATTAAGATAAAATCGGGGTGTTACATCTTGGACACCCCATTTGACGGGGCAGGTTCCATGCTGGACAGAACAGGAGGTTCGAGGCAAGACTAGAGAGAAGAAGTTACCAGAGGGTATATTATACAGCAGGATTTTATATAGCTGTATAATCATACATTTCAATTTTATTTCCTATATTTTGATATGGTTGTATCACTACTGATTTAAGTTTTAGTATCAGTTGTATTTTTCTGGTTTATGTATAACATGGGTTATGTTTCCGCAAGTTTTACTCTGTTAATTAAGTATTTTTAATTAAGCTGATTGCATGCTTAAGATTGCTAGTTAGTAGGTGATCCGGGCGGGCCACACAGATATTATGTCTTTCGATATGGTTGTATAACAATTACATATTTCTTTTCTTGGGTTGTTTAAATTATTTAAGTTTCCGTTGATTTACTTTGATTAAGTTAATTGCATGCTTAAACTCTTGATTAGTAGGTGATCATTGTGGGGGTCACTACAATAACCCAGCTCCAAAGATCCATAATTCTTCTGCCTTCGAACCAAGATAAAAATGGCCATATCGAAGTGCAAGTCCATATATCTCGTGCATCAGCTCTGAAAGTCTGTCGTGCTTTAGAATCTTGCGAGTAAGGCTACCTTATCTATGTCATTGATGCATCCTGTGAGGCTTCAGATATTCAGGATATACCAGTTTTCCGAGAGTTTTGGGATGTATTTCCTGATGTGATTTCGGGGTTACCTCTTGTAAGCGGGGTAAAGTTTGGGATAAAGTTGTTTTCAGTGACAGTACCGATTTCCCAAGTGCCTTATCTTCTGGAACTGTCAGAGATGAGAGAGTTAAAACAACAGTTGCAGGATTTGATTGATAGGGGCTATATCCGACCGAGTGTTTCACCTTGTAGATCCCCAGTTTTATTTGTAAAAAAGAAAGACGGTTCGATGCATATCTGTATTGATAATAGGTAGTTGAATCAGGTAACCGTCAAGAACAAGTATCCTTTACCATGCATAGATTATCCCTTCGATCATCTGCTGGGGACTTCTATGTATTCCAAAGTTGATCTGAGATCTGGATATCATCAGTTGTGAGTTAAGAAGGAGGACATTCCTAAGATAGATTTTCGTATGAGGTATGGTCAATATGAGTTTCTAGTGATTTCGTTTGGGCTGACTAATGCTCCTGCTATATTCATGGATTTTATGAACAAGGTTTTTAGGCAACTCTTGGATAAGTTGTTGTGGTGTTCATCGATGATATCTTGGTTTACTCTTGCAGTGTTGATGAGCATGCCTATCATCTATGTATAGTTCTGCAGATCTTGAGAGAAAGGCACTTGTATGCCAAAATCAGTAAGTGTGACTTCTGGATTGACCGAGTAGTTTTCCTTGGTCATTTGATATCTGGAGATGGAGTTTCAATTGATCCTAACAAGACAGAAACAATTCTTAATTGGTTGCGTCCGACGAAAGCTTCTGTGTAGTGACCCGCACCGTGATAACCTACTAATCAGAAGGTTAAGCATGCAATTAATCAATATTAAACTAAATCAGAGTAAAATGCGGAACTTAAAGAAACTAATACCCAAAAAGTAAAACTTAGTGGTCAATTCTGCAATCCTGCCTTGGTCACCAACTAAATTTCTCATCCTTAGGAGAACTACTTGCAATCTGCCCCATTGAATGGCGTATCCAGACAACAAAAAATGACCGCAAGTGAGCATAAAATGCTCAGTACAAGAGTATGAGTATACAGTATTATATGTGCATGTACTCAAGTAAACTGGGTACGAAGACACTCAGGTCAAGAAACAAGCTCATAGACCGGGCCCAGGGCATATAGCACGCTACGTCGTTTCATCACGAGGTGGCTTCAATACCCAGTGGATAATGGTGACCTGATACTAGTACAAGTGTCCAACCATAATGGTGACCTGACACAATACTTACGTATCCAACTATTCACAACTCATAGGGTAAGCGTCCTACTATAAGATATCTCAAGATAAGGGATCAATATGCTCATGTATGCAACATACAGTCATGACATGTTGTATCATATAAAACATGCAATCACATAATACATGCAAACACATACTACATGCATACTCAATATGGATATCTCGACTTCCATACCTTACTAAGGCAGATCTTAAAAGCTCACATATAGGTTTCAAGCCTACCATGCAGCAATACAATACATAATAACCATGCAATAACTAGCATGCCAAACAACACCTATCATGCTCTAAAAGACTTAATTAAACTATAACATACTCCTTATTTTCTATAAGGAGCTAGAGTTATACCTTTGTCCATCGTCAGCCCACTGATGTCGAATGCCCCAGAGCATGGGCACAGCCTTGCTACGATCCTTGGATACCTTGCCAAAGTTCCTCTTCTTGGGCGCTACTATGGACACTGTTTGCTATAAAAATACTACTTCATACTCCAACTCTTAAAGAAAGAGTCCCGAAGCCCTTAAAATAGAGCCATTATGGGAGAGGAGAGGATTTTGAATGGAAACAAATGAGCCCCTCACGCCCGTATTTATAAACAACGATAGGAAGCTCCGATCTCCTGATCGGACATTTCGATCGATGCATGCATGCCACATTCAGATCGGGGAAGATCGGAAGCTCCAATCCCTACTTCGAAAGCTCCGATCCCTTGCATGCGGCTAGGTGTTCAAGCTCCAATGACACGTCTCCGATGATATATGTCGGAAGCTCCGATCTCCTGATCGGATGTTTCGATCACTCCCATTGCTTCTGAACTGGCTTCGCTAGTTTCGATCTGGTTCGGACCCTCCGAACACGGACGCTCCAAACTTCCCGAGCCCAATTAAGCCCAATAAACATTTTTCAGGTGTTTTTGACCCAATTCCTTGGTCCGTTAGATTATATTAAAATTCCTTAATCATGTTTTATTAAATCTAAACATGATTATCAAATTAATATTGTAAAATGGAATCGGGCTACTACATTCTGAGATTCATAGTTTCTTGGGTTTAGCAGGATACTATTGCCATTTTATTGAGAATTTCTCTCAGATAGCTAAAAATTTGACTCGGATGACGAAAAAGGATGTTCTTTTCGCATGGTCTGTGGAATGTGAGTAGATTTTCCGCGAGTTGTGGCGACTTTTGATGACAGTGCCTGTGTTAGCCTTATCGTCTGGTTCTGGTGGTTTTGTAGTCAACATCAATGGTTCTCTTCAGGGCTTAGGGTGTGTATTGAATCTGAATGGGCATGGGATTTTCTATGCCTCCAGAAAATTGAAGAATCATGAGGAGAATTATCCCGTACATGATTTGGAGTTTGCAGCTATTGTTTATGTCTTAATATTTGGCGGCATTATCTGTATGGTAAGCGATTTGGTATCTTCTATGATCATAGGGTTTGAAATATTTGTTCACTCAGGCAGAGTTGAACATGATACAACGTATATGGATGGATCTATTAAAGGATTACAATTGTGAGATCAAGTACCATCCAAGACCTTTGAATCCAGTTGCCGATGTGCTTATTCTCAAGGTGTATGTGAGTTTTAATCGTAACAGTGCAATTTCTCAAGTGGTACATGAGTGTTGTTCCTTAGAGTTTACTTTTCGCCATAAGAAGGAACAATAGGGATTCGAGTATCTTCATTGCTTTCGGAACCAGCATTGTATACTCAGATCAGGGGGCGCAATACTTAGATCCGAAGACTCAAAAATTTACACGGTTAGCTATATGAGATATTATATATGGTTTTCACCTTCACGCAGATGGGTTGTTGTGTCTTTTAGGCCATGTGATAGTTCCTAATGACTCTGAGAGACGAGATCTTGTCGCATGATCATCGCATTAGATATTCTGTGCACCCTATCAATATGAAGATGTACAAGGATCTACGAACGAGATTCTGGTGGAAAGGATTGAAAGTGTTTATCAGTTTGTGTTGCGATGCCTTGTTTGTCAGCAGATCAAGGAAGAGTTCTGACAACATGGAGGGTTGCTGATAAGTGCATTTTGTGCACTTAATTTGTATATGGTTTTACTTGACTTTTGTAATTTATTAGTAGATATTGCGTGGAATTGTTGTTGTTTTTGTGTTTGTAGGAAGTTATGGACTTTGATGCGTTTAAGTGGAATTAAGCCTAAAAGATGGAATTTTAAACTGAGATTCAAGAGTCGAAAAAGAGAAGAAAAATGCTGATTTCAAAGTCAAGGCGCGCCCGCGCCAACTGATGGGGCGCCCGCGCTGTCATTGAAGAGTTTAAGCATAAAAGTCGAGCTGAGAGGGCGCCCGCTTTGATCTTAGGCACGCCCGCGCCGATGAAGAAAGTCTGAAGAGTGTTATTGCGAAGAGAGAGCGCGCCCGCGCTGGTCATGGGGCGCCCGCGCCATCGTCTGTATGGAAAATTAGAGTCCGATTGTTTATGGAAACTTTGGGTTTTCTTGGGTTTATTTTGGAAGATTGTTAGGTCATATAAAAAGGGAATTTTCTGAGTCATTAAGCTATCTATCAGCCGCGAATACACACAATATTCTGGAGAGCACTTTGTGAGTTTTTGAGTTGAAAATTGAAGATTGCTTGGAATGAAGACGAAGACTTTTCAACAGGACACGGAAGAAAGACTACGGCTTTGTTTCTTCTTTTTATTTTTTTTTGATTGTTGGATTATGTTTGAGATATTAAACATGATTTGGTTTTTATTGAATTTGAGCATGAACTAAACTTTTCTAGTCTAGAGGTTGACGTAGCTTGGTTGAGACATATTCATGAAGCTTTGGTTTTAATGAATTGAATTTCTATAGATTAATTGTGTTTCTAGAATTGAATGTCTTCTTAATTTACTGGCCATAAATTGAGTTGTTATATTTACTTAGAATCGTTGCTCGGGAGAGGGGATTTTGAGTAGGATCAATAGGAACTACACTATTAATTGTTTATATAACTCGGGAGAGTATATAGCTTTAATAGAACCTTTAATGAACATCGTTTTACACATATCATTACATCTAGATTTTTTATAGGTATATTGAAATCGAACTGTAGTTGATACACTCTATTTGTTGCTCGGGAGAGGGGAATAGAATAATCTAAGTGTTCTTGGTTATTAATCGAAGGAAATTCATAAAATAGATTAATTAGGATTGAATATTGTCGAGACCAAGTGAAATCAAAACCTCTGGACTACTTTTCTCTGATTGATAACTCCTCAAAATTTGTGTGTGCGTGAGCTTGATTATTCCTCATTACTTATTTAAGTTTTCAGAAAATTTCCAAAGTTTGATTTTCTAGATAAAATTAAGACTATTTAAATTACAAGTATTGAATATTTTCAAATTACTCTTCGTGGGATCGACACTCTCTCTTTCACTATATTAAAACTTGACACTCGTACGCTTGCGAGATTTTTCACAAGAAGTTTTTGGCGTCGTTGCCGGGGAGTAATTTTGATTATTTTTTAGTCTTGTTACCAATTAGTCGAAGTTTTAATTTAGAGCTTTTATTTATTTTAAATTTAAGTACTAATAAATTTTTTTTGTTGTTCTTAACTGCAGTTTATGCGAAGAACACAAAGTGCGAACTCTTTTCTCTTCGATCCAGAGATTGAACGAACCGCATGAGCTTTGAGAAGAGCTAGGAGAGAAGAACAACTTAACATGGCTGAAGAAGATGTCAATGAATTGCCCTTGGTGCCAATTAGAGATCATTTCAGGTCGAAGATCCAGGCTCACTATTCTGGAATCGCTCGAGGGACAATAAATTCCAACAACTTTGAGTTGAAACCGGCCTTAATTAACATGGTTCAGCATAACCAATTCAATGGAACTGCCACAGCTGATCCTCACTTACACTTATGCAATTTTCTAGAGATTACTGATACTGTAAAAATAAATGGTGTTTCTGAGGATATAATACGCTTACGTTTGTTTCCTTTTTATCTCAGGGAAAAGGCACGGAGTTGGCTGCAGTCATTGCCGCTAGGACGCATAACAACTTGGGAGGGCATGGCTGTGAAATTTTTAGAGAAGTTCTTTCCGCCATCCAAGGCAACCCAGCTGAAGATTGAGATTAGTACCTTTCAACAGCATGATTCAGAACAGCTATACGAGGCATGGGAAAGGTACAAAGATTTGTTAAGGCGTTGTCCTAATCATAATTTTGCAGATTGGGAAAAAATAGAGTTTTTCTACAATGGACTGAATACGCCTACAAGAATGTCTGTGGACTCTGCTGCTGGAGGTACAATATTTGCTAAGGACCCAATTCAGGCTTATGATATGCTGGAACAGATGACTATCAATAGTTATCAATGGCCATCTGAACGTATGGGAGTCAAGAAGGGAGTGTACAGTGTGGATCCTCTCACATCCATTACTGCACAGCTAACTGCGTTGAGTACACAAGTTGCTGCCCTGAACAAGGTAAGTGTAACAGAACCTGCAGGTGTGTCGGTTTCCATAGAAGAATCTCATCCACCTGAGGAAGCTCAATATATAAATCCCAGAGGCTATGGGAACTATCGAGGTAACCCTCCTCCTAATACTTATTATCCTGTCTTACGTAACCATGAAAATTTTTCCTATGCCAACAACAAAAATGTGTTGAAACCCCCTCCGGGATTCAATAAAAATCAAGGTGAAGGAAAAGCATCTTTGGAGGATATTATGTCTACATTTGTTACTGAATCTAGCAAGAGGATATTGAGGACTGAAACTCGAATGGATAGCATGGAGACACATATAGGCAGTTTGGGGGCTATGATGAAATCTGTGGAAACACAGATTGGGCAGCTGGCGAATGCTCTAAAGGATCAAAATCGAGGACAGTTTCCCAGCAATACCGAAGTGTATCCAAAAGAGCAGTGCAAAGCGGTGGAGTTAAGAAGTGGGAAGAAGTTAGAAACTACCGAGCAGAGGAAAGCCGAGGAAATTGATGAACTAGTGGTTGAAGAAAGTGTGGTTGAAGAGCCCAAGAAGGAATCTGAATTTAAACCAATGTACAAGCCACAGCTTCCATACCCACAGCGGTTTAAGAAGAAGGCACTTGATGAGCAGTTTTCCAAGTTCCTAGACATCTTCAAGAAGATACACATCAATATTCAATTTGCAGATGCCTTGTAACAAATGCCTAACTATGCAAAGTTCATCAAAGATGTAATGTCCAAGACGAGGAGATTGCAAGACAATGAAGTGATAAATTTGACAGAAGAGTGCAGCGCAATCCTGCAGAAAAAGTTGCCACAAAAGCTCAAGGATCCAGGGAGTTTTACTATCCCTTGTTTTATTGGTGGTTCTAAGGTGAATAGAGCTTTATGTGATTTAGGAGCAAGTATAAATTTAATGCCTTTTTCTGTTTACAGGACCTTGGAGCTTGGAGAATTCAGGGCGACCACCATCACATTACAGCTGGCTGATAGAAGTATCATATACCCACGAGGTATTGTGGAGGACGTTTTGGTGAAGGTCGACAAGTTCATCTTTCCAGCAGACTTTGTGATTTTGGACATGGATGAAGATGAAGAAACTCCCTTGATTTTTGGGAGACCTTTTCTAGCTACTGCACGCGCATTGATTTATGTCCACAAAGGAGAACTCACACTTCGAGTTGGTGGTGAAGTAGTGATTTTTAATATCTATCACACTATGAGGGGACCAAATGAAGTAAGTACATGCAAAAGTATTGAAATTGTTGATTCTCATAATTCTTTTTTATGTGCAGGAAATACTGACCCACTAGAAAGGTGTTTGGTGGCGGATGAGGTGCTTGCTAAGGAAGAGGATTGGGAGTTACATGAACAAAAAGTATTCCTTGACAGCACCCCGAAAGAAAAAAAATGGTGAGTACTAAGGAATCTGAAGCTTTGGAAAATAGTGCACCAGAGGTATCCACTGAAACTCATGAATTGAAAGAATTTCCTGCACACTTATGTTATGCACTCCTTGGTGAAAATTCTTCTTGCCCTGTTATTATATCTGCTCATTTGTCTGCTGTAGAAAAAGATAAGTTGTTGAGAGTTCTGAGAAATTTTAAAACTTCTTTAGGATGGTCAATTTCTGACATTAAGGGTATTAGTCCAACAATTTGCATGCATAAAATTTTGATGGAAGAGTCTTATACCCCTTATGTTGATCATCAGAGGCGGTTTAATCCCGCTATGAAAGACGTAGTAAAGAAAGAAGTGTTAAAGTTATTGAATGCGGGAGTGATTTATGCTATTTCTGACAGTAGTTGGGTATCTCCGGTTCAAGTGGTGCCTAAGAAGGGTGGGATTACTGTAGTTAAGAACGAAAATAATGAGTTAATATCCACACGTACAGTAACTGGCTGGCGAGTTTGTATAGACTATAGGAAGTTGAACAAAGCTACTCGTAAGGATCATTTTCCACTTCCTTTCATTGATCAAATGCTTGATAGACTTGCTGGTTATTGCTATTACTGCTTCTTAGATGGTTATTCAGGTTATCGCACCGGAGGATCAGGATAAGACCACTTTTACGTGTCCATATGGCACGTTCGCTTTCAGGAGGATGCCGTTTGGATTGTGTAATGCACCTGCAACTTTTCAGCGGTGTATGATGGCGATATTTGCAGACATGGTGGAAGATGTCATGGAAGTTTTTATGGATGACTTTTCAGTATTTGGTACCTCTTTTGATCATTGCTTGCATAATTTTTCTCTTGTTTTGCAGAGGTGCCAGGAAAATAATTTGGTCCTTAACTGGGAGAAGTGTCACTTTATGGTTCAAGAGGACATTGTCCTTGGACATAAAGTGTCATCCAATGGATTAGAGGTGGATCGAGCTAAGGTGGTTGCAATTGAGAAACTTCCACCTCCGAAGAATATCAAGGGCATTAGAAGTTTTTTAGGCCATCCAGGGTTTTATCGGCGTTTCATCAAGGATTTTTCTAAAATCACAAAACCCCTGTGTAATTTACTTGAAAAAGATTCTACATTCATTTTTGATGATGATTGTTTGCAGGCCTTTGAAAAGATCAAGACGGCGTTGACCACATCAACCATCATGATTGTGCCGGATTGGAAGGAGCCCTTTGAGCTTATGTGCGATGCTAGTGACTATGCAGTGGGTGCTGTATTAGGCCAGCGGAGAGATAAGATGTTTCGAGCCATATATTATGCCAGTCGCACCATGGATGTCGCGCAGCAAAACTACACTACTACAGAAAAAGAGATGCTTGCAGTAGTTTTTGCTTTTGATAAATTTTGTCCATATTTAATTGGTACTAAAGTAGTTGTTTATACTGACCATGCAGCGATTCTCTACTTGTTTGCCAAAAAGGACGCCAAGCCATGCTTGATAAGGTGGATTCTACTTTTACAAGAGTTTGATTTTGAGATCAAGGACAAGAAGGATAGTGAAAATCAAGTTGCTGATCACTTGTCGAGATTGGAGCTAGAAGACGTTAAAGAGGAGGACAACATAAAGGGATTGTTTCCAGATGAACAGATCTTTGAGGTAAGTTCCTCTGTTCCATGGTTTGCTGACATTGCTAATTTTCTGTCTTGTGGTGTTATGCCTCCGGAATTGAACCGACATCAGAAAAAGAAATTTTTCCATGACGTTTAGTTCTACTTGTGGGATGATCCCTATGTTTTCAAACGTTGTGCCGATCAAGTGATTCGGAGATGTGTGGCAGGGCAAGAGGCAAATGAAATTTTGGAACAATGCCATTCCTCACCCTATGGAGAACATTTTGGAGCCACCCGAACTGCTGCTAAGGTACTACAATCTGGTTTTTATTGGCCTACATTGTTTAAAGATATTTATACCTTAGTAAAATCATGTGATAAGTGTCAAAGAACGGGCAATATTTCAAGAAGGCATGAATTACCCCTCACAAATATTTTAGAAGTGGAATTGTTTGATGTGTGGGGTATTGATTTTATGGGTCCCTTTCCCCCGTCTTTTGGGTACACTTATATTTTGTTAGCAGTTGATTATGTTTCGAAATGGGTGGAAGCCATTGCCACCTCGACTAATGACGCTCGTGTTGTAGTAAAATTTCTGCAAAAGAATATCTTTACGAGGTTTGGAACTCCACGAGCAATAATCAGTGATGAAGGTACGCACTTCTGCAATAAGATTTTTAATACCTTGCTCACTAAGTATGGTGTCAGGCATAAGATGGCGTGTGCATACCATCCGCAAACCAATGGTCAGGCGAAGATCTCTAACCGGGAAATCAAACAAATCTTGGAGAAAACGGTTAAGACAAATCGGAAAGATTGGGCAATCAAGTTAGATGACACCATTTGGGCCTACCGCACTGCATTCAAAACACCCATTGGGATGTCTCCCTACAGGCTGGTTTTTGGTAAGGCATGTCATTTACCTTTGGAGTTGGAGCACAAGGAATTTTGGGCTATCAAGAAGCTAAACATGGATCTCAAAGCATCCGGGGAGTTACGTAAATTATAGTTGACGGAATTGGACGAGTTTCGAAGTGAAGCATATGAGAATGCCAAGCTATACAAAGAGCAAACAAAGAAGTGGCATGATAAAAACATTGTGCATAGGGGATTCGAAACGGGTCAGAAAGTTTTGCTATTTAACTCTCGTTTGAAATTATTTCTAGGGAAGTTGAAATCGCGATGGTCAGGGCCGTTTCTCGTAGAGAACATTTATCCACATGGTGCCATTGAATTGCGGTGTACAGATGGAAGAACTTTCAAGGTTAATGGGCAGAGAGTCAAACACTACTTTGGCAACGAAGTACCTCCCGCATCCAGCGCATTGCTTGCTGATCCCAACTAAAGACTGGTGCAAGTCGGGCTGATGACTTTAAACCAAGCGCTTTTTGGGAGGCAACCCAAACTTTTTAGTTTTTGTCTTTGCTTTCTCGTTTTATTTTTGTTTTCAAGTTTTTACTATTAATTTTGTTGCTTTGGAAGTAATTTGGTTTTTTCTATGATTTTTTCAGGATTTTGGAGTCCAAGTTCGAGCCCAAGGGGCGCCCGCCCTATCTACAGGCGTGCCCGCGCAGCCCTGCATTCCATCCAAGAATTTTTTTCGAGACTGAGGGGCGCCCGCTCTTTTAATTAGAGTGCCCGCGCCGCTCCTACATAAAATGGTGAAAATTTTTCGAACTGGAGGCGCGCTCGCCCTATCTTTCAGCGCGCCCGCCCCGATTGCCTCACTCTTTTCCGCGCACTGAAGGCGCGCGCGCCCTTAGCCCTTGCGCGCCCGCCCCGCCCCTGCACTCATAAAATTGCCTCCGCCGAAGTAAAGGCGCGTCCGCTCTATATATTTGAGCGCCCACCCCGCACCTTCTTTCTTCCATATATCCATTCCTTTTCTTTCCTTTCTTCCATTTGTTTTCCCTAATTCTCTCTTCCGCCTCCATCTTCACGCCTCGTTCCCTTCTCCTCCTGCTTTGTTCGGCTATTATATTTCCTAATCTTCCACCTACACCATCTAATTTCTTTCATCATCTCATTGAAGCGGGAAGGTCTTACCAACATTGTCAAGGGCACGCCTCGATTTAAATTTCGGAGGATTCTACAAAGGGGCAACTTTTTCTTATCTTCTCTAATCGGACTAATTTGGAGTAAGTTCGTTCTTTTTGGTGATTATAAACGTGATTTGGGTGGTGAGTATTCCGAAATTCTATCTCTTGTGATTTGTGGGTTTTGACGTCTTATGTGATTAATCAATCTTTGGAGTTTGGATTCTATTGGATTGTCGTTGAGGCGATTGTTGTGTGTGGATTGTGGATTCAATTCAAGTTTGGGGGAGTTGTGTTTGTTGCACATTGGTTAATTGTTGTGTTACTTGGGGTGCATACTAAGTGTTTGATTCATGGCACCAAAGAAGAAACAAAAATCTGTTGCATCATCTTCTCATGCCAATCCGGAGCCGCAGCATTTCTGGAATGAGATTGTTGAGGAGCACTATCAAAGATGTCTAGGGAAAACGATACTACCGGAGCGTGGGTTTGATACGACATCAGGATTTGAGAATGATGAGTTTTTTAGTACAATTGGTCGGGCTGTGGCTGGGCGTCAATGGTTAAATTTTGTTAAGCCACCTCAGGATGCAGTCGTCCCTGTAGTTCGTGAATTTTATGCGAACTTGAAAGTAAAGCACATGCAGTTTAAAGTGTTTGTCCGAGGCCAGCTGGTGCCTTTTGATGCTCACACTATTAACACCCTGTACAATCTCCCACCAGTGTTTCACGATGAGTACGAGGAATACCGAGCGAATGAAGTGGATTACACGGCGATTCTGAGCCGTATTTGTGTTCCGGGCGCGGAATGGCGCATGGGCCGTGATCATTTACCTTCCAAATTGAAGAAGACTGAGCTAATTCCTGATGCCAAGCTGTGGTATAACTTTGTGTGTGCTCGCCTTAAACCGACTGACCACGAGCATGAGGTGACACGAGAATGAGCGATTCTTGTTTATTGCATTTTGGAGGGCAAAGCAATCGATTTGAGACAGATTTGTCAAGCAACAATTCAGGGAGTGGCGGCCGGTAAGACGACTGGCGGATTTGCATTGCCGGCACTTATCACAGATCTTTGTGAAGCAGCTGGAGTTGAGTGGGGCCAGAATGAAGAATTGATGAAAGATAATGCTCCTATTGCTTGTCATACTCCTTTTTGTATGATACCGGCTTTTGAGCACAGAACTCGCGCTGAGAGGCGAGATTTTAATGAGAGAGAAGCTGCACGGAGTGGCCCTGCACCCCGACCTCAAGCACCCCCTGTTGAGCCTGATCGTGTTGCTCTTCTGGAGGATGAATTGCGATTGCACCGTCAAGAGTTTAGGACGTTTCAGCAGACTACTGGTGTCTTTATGGACTACATGATGGATTTTACAGATGCTTTGCGACATCAGTTTCCACAGGCTGCTAGTTCGACTCATCCATTTCCTCCGTACCCACAGTGGCCGCCCACTTTTGGCCCTTCCGGTCCTGCTTATGATGATGCTCCTGGTGATGGCGACGACCACTGACGGTCGTCGTTTGTGGTACATGTCCTTTAAGTTTTCTTGTTTTAATTCTTTGAGGACAATGAATGTATTAAGTTTGGGGGAGTTGTGTCATTTCTGAATTTTGTTGTTTTTTGTTTTTGTTTAGTTTGCTTTTGCTTTTGTTTTTGTTTTCTTAGTTGGTGTTTAGGAGTTGTGTTGTATTGGTATGTGGCTGAATCTGAGAAATTCATGTAATTGTGGTTTTGGTGATTGATGTTGAGAAGTCATGAATGAAATGGATTGATGGTCAATGATGTTAATTTTTGTTTTGTAACTGAAATCCATGACTATCTGCCTAGCTGACAAATTTTTTGAATAAACGGAACCAAGTGAACAATTGAACTCCTATATACTCTGTGATTTTGCTTGAATCTGAATTTTGAGACAGACAAACATAAAAATGATTGAGGCATTGTTTGGACTTTTTGGGCCTGAATTTTATTTAATAATTTATCTTTAGTTGCCCATTTGAGCCTACACGTATATTAGTACTTTGAGGTACGAGAATTCTGAAATTTGTTGTGAAAATCATCATTTACTGCTGATGATTATTCCTTTCTGCACTGATTGAGATTTGTATGATTTAATTGTGGATTGAGACTTGTCTAGAACTAGTTCGGACATCCCTCGAGGCGAAATACAGGCATAATTGTGATTAGGAATGATCTAGGCAATTTTTTTGAAATCGTTTGAGCCTTTCAAGCTACCTTGTAATGCATGTATCCCTAATACCTTGTTTGAGCCGTATTGAAAATCGAATGGCATGCGTTAAACGTGTGATAAACCCCCATTCGTCATTATTTCAAGGTCCTACATTGACTACCTGAATAGCTTATACACTATTTCTTACCTTTAAGGGAGTAATTTGAATGCTAAATTGTTGTATGCTCCTAGTATTATTTGTGCAAAAGAGAATGGTGTGGTGGATAAATTGAAAAAAAAAAGTTGAAAAAGGGTTTGAAAAAGTTGAAAAAAAAAATGTGGTTGTGAAAGAAGTTGGGAAATAGATGAAAAATCAATGAAGTGAATAGACATAGTGTGAAATGGTGTTTGAAAAGGAGTCGAACTTAGATAGAGCATGAATAAATTACTCTTTATTTTGAATTCTTATCCTTCATTTGTAGCCATGAGCCAGGCTTGACATTATAAGCTTATTAAGTCCTCTTGACCGAGTCACAGTTGCCCAATATACTAGTGGAGAGGGGTTGCAAGAATTTAGCCTATGGACTGTTGATTGAAACTTTAATGATTATGAACTCTTGATCGAAACACGCACACACTATTATTCTTTGAATTACCCTGATTGTGAGTGTTTTTTTTATGATATATCCTTGAATTTGATCCTGTGCTACTATGAAAGTCCTCATGATTTGTGAATGTTTGAATTGAATTAAGAGAAGAGTATTTTGAAACGTGAGTTGCGGAGTTTATGAGTTTATGAGGTTTAATTATTTTTCTGGCTAACTTATTTTTCAAGTGTTAGTAGGATAGATATGATTGGATTTAAATTGTTTTGGAATTTCAAACTAAGGTCATTAATCCATAGTAATTCTTGATGGTTGTTGTTCTTGCATTTGAATGGAGTTTGCATTAGTTTTGCTCGAGACGAACAAAAGTTCAAGTTAGGGGGAATTTTATAAGTGCATTTTGTGCACTTAATTTGTATATGGTTTTACTTGACTTTTGGAATTTATTAATAGATATTGCGTGGAATTGTTGTTGTTTTTGTGTTTGTAGGAAGTTATGGACTTTGATGCGTTTAAGTGGAATTAAGCCTAAAAGATGGAAGTTTAAAGGGAGATTCAAGAGTCGAAAAAGAGAAGAAAAATGCTGATTTCAAAGTCAAGGCGCGCCCGCGCCAACTGATGGGGCGCCCGCGCTGTCATTGAAGAGTTTAAGCATAAAAGTCGAGCTGAGAGGGCGCCCGCTCTGATCTTAGGCGCGCCCGCGCCGATGAAGAAAGTCTAAAAAGTGTTATTGCGAAGAGAGAGTGCGCCCGCGCTGGTCATGGGGCGCCCGCGCCGTCGTCTGTATGGAAAATTAGAGTCCGATTGTTAATGGAAACTTTGGGGTTTTCTTGTGTTTATTTTGGACGATTTTTAGGTCATATAAAAAGGGAATTTTCTGAGTCATTAAACTATCTATCAGCCGCCAATACACACAATATTCTGGAGAGCACTTTTGTGAGTTTTTGAGTTGAAGAATTGAAGATTGCTTGGAACGAAGATGAAGACTTTTCGACCGGACACGGAAGAAAGACTACGGCTTTGTTTCTTCTTTTTATTTTCTTTTGATTGTTGGATTATGTTTGAGATATTAAACATGATTTGGTTTTTATTGAATTTGAGCATGAACTAAACTTTTCTAGTCTAGAGGTTGACGTAGCTTGGTTGAGACATATTCATGAAGCTTTGATTTTAATGAATTGAATTTCTATAGATTAATTGTGTTTCTAGAATTGAATGTCTTCTTAATTTACTGGCCATAAATTGAGTTGTTATATTTACTTAGAATCGTTGCTCGGGAGAGGGGATTTTGAGTAAGATCAATAGGAACTACACTATTAATTGTTTATATAACTCGGGAGAGTATATAGCTTTAATAGAACCTTTAATTAACATCGTTTTACACATATCATTACATCTAGATTTTTAGTAGGGATATTGAAATCGAACTGTAGTTGATACACTCTATTTGTTGCTCGGGAGAGGGGAATAGAATAATCTAAGTGTTCTTGGTTATTAATCAAAGGAAATTCATAAAATAGATTAATTAGGATTGAATATTGTCGAGACCAAGTGAAATCAAAACCTCTGGACGACTACTTTTCTCTGATTGATAATTCCTCAAAATTTGTGTGTGCGTGATCTTGATTATTCCTCATTACTTATTTAAGTTTTCAGAAAATTTCCAAAGTTTGATTTTCTAGATAAAATTAAGACTATTTTAATTACAAGTATTGAATATTTTCAAATTACTCTTCGTGGGATTGACACTCTCTCTTTCACTATATTAAAACTAGACACTCGTACGCTTGCGAGATTTTTCACAACAGTTGCTTCAGAGCTTGGAGATTCCAAAGTGGAAGTGGGAGAAAGTGACAATGAACTTTGTCACCCAATTGCCATTGTCTTCCAGGAAATGTGACGCGAATAGGGTTGTGGTAGACCGGTTATCTAAATCCGAGCATTTTCTTCCATATAATTGGGACTAAATCTTTGATCAGATGGCTTGATTGTATGTCCAAGAGATCATTCGCTTTCATGGGATTCCATTGAGTATCGTCAGTGATAGAGATCCGAGGTTTACCACTAGAGTTTGGGGTAGCTTCCAGCGTGCTTTGGGTACAATTTGAGTTTGATTACTGCCTATCACCCAGAGATTTACGGTTAGACTGAGAAGATGATTCGCACTCCCTAGGACATGCTTAGAGCTTTTGTGATGTATTTCGGGCCATCTTGGCAGGATCATTTGACTTTAGCTAAGTTAGCATGTAATAAAAGCTACCATCGCATTATTGGCATGACACATTTTGAGGCCTTGTACGGATGCAATTGTCGTACACCGTTGTTCTGGGATGAGGTTGGCGAGCGTCAGGTTGATGGTTCGGAGTTAGTCCAGCAGATCGCTGACAAAGTGGAGTTGATTAGACAGAGAGTCAGAGCTGCTCAAGATCAACATGCTAGTTATGCCAACACTCAACCTAGACCTCTACAGTTTCAGCCTGGATAGCACGTTTTCTTGAAATTATCATCTTTCCGGAAGGTAATGAGGTTTGGACTTAAGGGTAAGTTGTCGCCGAGATCATAGGACCATTTGAGATTCTCGAAAAAGTTACCACCTTATCTTTCCAGCATCCATAATTTTTTCCACGTATCCTTGTTGAGGCAATATATTGCGGATGAGTCGCATGTGTTTCACCCGACAAAGATTCAGTTGGAGAAGGATTTGTCTTACGTATAGAGACCTCTCAAGGTTATCGGCAAGAAGGAGAAGGTACTTTGGAATAAGCACATACCTTTAGTTATGGTACAGTGGCAGCATATAGGTACTGATTAAGCAACTTGGGAGCTAGAGATTCGTATGCGTTCAGAGCATCCAGAGTTTTTTTGAGTCTTGTATTTTTTTTTTTGGATTCAATGTTTGAACTTTGTATTGTTCAGAAGTAATGAAAAGCCTTTTAGTTTTAATGATTATTTGTTTTTCATGCTTGATTTGGAGAACGAAATCTCTTAAGATGGGAAAAATGTACTAACCCGTATTCCAATCTATTACTTAATGGTTAAAATTATTGGTCAAGAGATTATTAATTAGACTAATCCAGGACTTAATTGAGATTAAGATTAGAGTTTTGGACTATGGAAAATTTGCGAGTTCGGAAGAAAGAATGCATTTCGGAAGCTAATTATGTGTTCGAAAGAAACGATCGTGATATCGAAAGGTCCGAACAGTGCCATATAGGTGTTCGATTTGTGTTCAACAATGAATTTACTAGTGGCGGAGATCGGACCTTCCAAATGGGATCGGATCGTCTGATGATTCAGCATGAACATTTGTCATAAAATTAGCACACGCGTTCTGCATACAAGATCGGAACGTCTGATCGTATGGATCGGAAATTACGATCGTCTCCTATAAATTGACCATCCGAGAGCTCATTTCATGCTCATTTCCAATTTCCTTCCCTCCCTTCTATTAGTAATCTTAGGTGTTTCTAGCCACCTAGGAGGATTTTGGAAGTTGACAAGGCGCCTCGGGAGTCACAACAGGTTGTGCCCAAGAGTTGGGGCTTCGAAAGCTATGGGCTGACGACGGATGCATGTATAATCTTAGATCCCTAATAGAATTTGGGAGTATCTAGTAGCTTAGTTAAGGTTTTTAGATCAATATTAGTAATATGGTAAATATTGGATTGGTAGGATTGGACCCTAGAGTTGCGCTTCTAGGTGTGCTGATAACTGCATTTTGTGTGCATATTTTGGTGTTGTTTTTATAGTAATTTTGCATGTCTTCATATTTTTTTATGTGTGTTTTTATGTAATTTATTGCATATATGTGCATTTCACTTTTCGATTTGATTTTTGTAGGAATTTGTGAAGAAAACATGATTTTGGGAAAAGAGAAGAGCCGAAAGAATGAATTATAGAGGAGAAATAGTAAAAACATTATTTTTTATGTTACAGAAAACTAAATCCGATATCCACTGTTCCAAATAAAGTTCAAGATTTTTTGAAGGTGCTGTCCAAATTTCACCTCGATCCGATGGCTAGAACTAGAGATATGATTTTTTTCAAGTAAACTGCGCGTTGGGAAGAAAAATCAGGCGCTATAGGCGCTGCGTCTGTGCAAAATTAATTCATGGGGAAGAAAGTTGCTCGGTCGAGCGCATTTCTTGTGCTCGAGTGAGATATCGCGGATCAGAAAAAATTAAAGATTTTGGAATTAAAACTCTCAAATTTCCAGGATTTATTTCTTGGGCTTTCAAAGCCATATAAAAGAGAGATTAGAGAGCATATTTAGGGGACTTTTAGACGCAGAAAACACGTGAGGTGGCTAGGGAAGAGGCTTGGAGATTGAAGAACGCTCCATTCGAGTTTTTCTTCCCTTCATCTTTAGATTATTAAGCTTTTATTGAATATTTTTTTCATTATTTGAGTAGTTTTTCTTCAACCAAGACCACGAGATTGAGTCTAAACTAATTTATGTTTGAGACTTGGTTACATGTTTGATTATATTTTGGATATTTTAAATTATTGATTGATGTTATTTTAATATTTCTTGTGAATAGTTTGATCACCTATTTACATGTGTGTTGATTAATCACGAATTGAAAGAGGATTGATTAAAGATAGTTTCAAATACGTCATTCAACATATGGTTAAATCGACTAGAAATAGTATTCGGTTTCAGTATGCGGTTTTAGGTGAAAACTGAATTTTCATAAATATTGAATGTGTTTAAGTTTTACTGGAATTAATATGAAATAATTAATCCGTACAACTTGAACAGGTTTAGAAATTTTATAAATAGATTGTTGAATAATATACGAGAATTCACCATGATTGGAATAAACATGATTTTTAGTCTGTACCATGTTGATCATAAATTATTCCGATACCTTCATGTGTCTTGGTTGTCTCGTTTTAATTAAATTTATTTTCAGCTATTTTAATTTTGATTTCTTAAGCAATTCTTATTTTTATGCAATCTAAACCCTCTTTATTATTGTCTAAATTAAGCTAAATAATTAATTCTTGAGAATTGACTACAGTTTCTGTGGGATCGATACTTGGACTCGTCGTCCACTTACTATTACTTGACCTAGTACGCTTGATAGTATTTATTTAATACCAAATTTTAAGCGGTCAAGTTTTTGGCGCCGTTGCCGGGGACTGTTTAGTTAATATTAGGATAGATTATTTGCTTGAGACTAGACATTTTTTTATTTTTCCTTTGTTTAAATTATTTTATTTTTCTTGTGAGGTACTTGGAGATGGATAATTGACAGGTGTTCACAAGATTTGGCCAAAATACTCAGTTCATGCCGAGTGTTGTTGGACCGACGAGATTCCCATGTCAATATCACGCCAAGCTTGAGGGCGTACAAAATCAAGACTCATACGTAGAGTCGTAGGATTCTTATTATAGGCGACAACCGATCTATGATGGTTGCTACTGGAAACTCGGGCGAGAGAATATAAATTTAGCGCTGACTGGGAGGCAACCCAATGTTTCCTTTCCTTTATTTTTATTTTTATTGTTCTTTTTATTTTTATTTTTTTAATATTTTGCTAATCTACCGCCTTACCCGTCACCTCTATATGTGCAGTATGTGGCCCCACTAAGAAAAGTAGTTGTTGGAGTTTTACAAATGGAGGAAGAGAACGAAGAATAGACCAGGGGAGTGTTATTTTTGTGTTCATTTTGTTTTTGTTCGTCTTGCAATTGAGTGTGTGTGTGTGTGTGTTTTTTTTTTGCATTTTTTTCATTGTTTTTAAAAAATTGAGAGCAATGCTTTGGATAATTAGGGGGAGTCTAGTTCTTATTTAATTGTGTTTTGTGTTGTGTTGCATCTGTTCATGTTTTAGTTTGTTTGCATCTTGTTTGTTTTCATAAATTGTTTGCATGTGTTGTTGAGTAGGATGATAATTGGGAGCCAGTTATGACATGAAGTTAGAAAAATGAATTTTTTTTAAAATGTTTGCCCTTGACTTTACATGAAAAACCATAGGTTGAACCGTGAATATTTTTAAGCACTCATGTTAAACCAATGAAGTATAGCAAAATCATTGATGATGTTTGTGTCTGTTTGACCAATTCACGACACTAGGTGTTTTGTGATCTTAATTGTGTCTTTTGAATTCTAACGATCCTCTAATAATTGCACTCATGATCTTGGGCGCACCACAATTTTTGAAAAAACGATGAAATTAATTAAAATTTAAAAAAAATTAATATTTAAAGTTTTTCAAAAAATAATAACAAATCCATCCGAGTTTTGGGCAAGGGATTAAAATCCTAATCCCCTATTTTGAAACTAAGTTTGCAGATTCAATGGGGTTGATGCTCCATCCGGGCTATAGACGAGAGGATTGCAATCCAAATCCTATCACAGTTATAGCTAAGTTTGCGGATAATTATTGGGGCTTTAAAAAGCTCGGTGCCAAATTTGGCGGTGCATAAAAATAATTTCAAGAAAGGTGTGTTTGGTTACAGGTAATTGGAAGGAATAGATGCATGAGAGTGATACTTGCATTGATGTGTTATTAGGTCGCTAAGCAGTCTTAAAATGAATTCTTTCTAAGTTGCATGTAACTGGAATAATATTGCATACACACACGTTCACGTTAAACTGAGAGTGTATTGTGAAAATTTGTGGTTGTTTTTAAGTTGGCATGTGACTTCTCTGAGGATAATTCCCAGGAATTTTTCCTACTTTGTTGCTTGTTGTGTGTTTTTTGCATTGTTTGACTTGCTCGAGGGAGAGCAAGATTCAAGTATGGGGGAGTTGATAACTGCATTTTGTGTGCATATATTGGTGTTGTTTTTGTAGTTATTTTGCATGTCTTCATATTGTTTTATGTGTGTTTTTATATGATTTTTTGCATATGTGTGGATTTCACTCTCTGGGTTGATTTTTGTAGGAATTTGTGAAGAAATCATGATTTTGGGCAACAATAGTAAAAATATTATTTTTGATGTTAGAGAGAACTAAATCCAATCTCGACTGTTCAAAATAAAGTTAAAGATGTTTTGAAGCTACTATCCAAATTTCAGCTTGATCCAACGTCTAGAACTGGAGATATGACCTTTTCAAGAAAACTGCGCGTTGGAAAGAAAAATCAGGCGCCTAGGCGCCAGTTTTTGGCACCTAGGCACTGCGTCTGTGCTAAATTAATTCATGGGGCAAAAAGGTTGCTCGCTCGAGCTTAACTTCTTGAGCTCGAGCGAGAAATCACGGATCAGAAAAAATTAAAGATTTTGGAATTAAAACTCTCAAATTTCCGAGATTTCTTGGGCTTTCAAAGCCATATAAAAGGGAAATTAGAGAGCAGATTTAGGGGACTTTTAGACGCAAAAAACACGTGAGGTGGCTAGGGCGGAGGCTTTGAGATTGAAGAACGCTCCATTCGAGTTCTTCTTCCTTTCATCTTTAGATTATTAAACTTTTATTGAATATTATTTTTGTTATTTGAGTAGTTTTTCTTCAACCAAGACCACTAGATTGAGTAATTTATGTTTGAGACTTGGTTACATGTTTGATTGTATTTTGGATATTTTCAATTATTGATTTATGTTATTTTAATATTTCTTGTGAATAGTTTGATAACCTATTTACACGTGTGTTGATTAATCAAGAATCGAAAGATGATTGATTAAATATAGTTTCAAATACGTCATTCAACATATGGTTAAACCGACTAGAAATAGTATTCGATTTCTGTATGCGGTTTTAGGTGAAAACTGAATTTTCATAAATATTGAATATGTTTAAGTTTGATTATAATTAATTAAAAATAATTCATCCGTCCAACTTGAATATGTTTAATAATTCTAAAAATAGATTGTTGAATAAGATAGGAGAATTCACCATGATTGGAATAAACATGGTTTTCATTCTGTACCATGTTGATCATAAATTAGTTCGGTACCTTCGTGTGTCTTGGTTGTCTCGTTTTAATTAAATTTATCTTCAGCTATTTTAATTCTTATTTCTTAAGCAGTTCTTATTTTTAATTCTTATTTTTATTCAATCTAAACCCTCTTTATTATTGTCTAGATTAAGCTAAATAATTAATTTTTGAGAATTGACTACAGTCTCTATAGGATCGATACTTGAACTCATCGTCCACTTACTATTACTTGACCTAGTACGCTTGCTAGTTATTATTTAATAGTGAATTTTAAACGGTCAACTGCCTTTAGAGAGGCGTAATTACTAACTGAGATAGCCAGCTGGTATACATGCTTATATGTTGCATTTATGTGCCATGATACACATTTTACTGTTTATATATTATGTTGCATGTGCATATTCATGTTGAGTCTGTATTTTTTTCGAGATGAGCCAATGTGTTAGGTTTGCTCAGCCCTACATTTACTGCTTTATGTTTATCACCGGGAGATGCCGTAAAGATGGGGAATGATGCTAAGGAGGAGTGTGTGGATGTACCTTGCTGAGTTGTTCCCAGATGGTACTGCATACTCATTGGCGCCCATACTGAGCAGAATAATTGAGATATACCCAGTACCCAGTCATTTGCATGCATCATAGTAGGTATGTATACCTGTTCTTATCATATTGAGCTTATCGCTCACATCCAGTATTTTGTTTCTTGGACACCTTATTCGACGGGGCACGTCTCAGGTTGGACGACGCTGGTGGTTCAAGACAGGGTTGACGCTAGAGAAGTGTTCTGTGAGTTCCTTAGTTTTAGTCAATTTAATACAGCGTTTCGTTATGGTTGTATAACATATTTTTTTATTATGGGTTTTAGTTATAAATTGTATTCCGCCGATTTGGGTTGTAACATGATTTTAATTTCCATTGTTAATTATTTTTTTCTTAAGATAATTGCATGATTATTAGTAGCAGGTGATCCGGGTTTGGTCACTACAGAGTTCTCTGCAAAATTCTCTTACAAAGACAAAATTATTTCAAAAGAGTCCAGTTCAAATATTTAAATGACCAGCACTCTTACTGTGATGTCAGATCAATTCTAGATCAAACGTGCTACACTTAAAATCTTAAACAAGCGTTGAAGATTGACTTGTTGAAGATTTTAAGTGATTGTTGTTCATATATTTCTATCAAAAAAAATTTTGATTATAAGGATACTAGAAGTTGTAATCAAGATTCGATTGGATTGGGTTTGTACAAGTAGTTGTTTAAATCAAAATATTCTAGTAAAATCCTTCTGAAAAAATACATAAAAACTTTGCCTTCTAACTTCCATAGAAGTACTTGTGTTATTGTATTAACTATTTATCAAATATTTGAAGAAAACCATATTAACTAACACGTGACGAGAGTATTTTGGTCACAACAATACATGTCATAATATTAGGAACATATCTTTTTCAAAGAATTTATAACCATTGCAACCGAAGCGTATAAATAGACTTGAAGATAAGTTGAGGAACTCTCTTGAATATTTGAAATCTCAAGCATTCAGTCATGCATTCAAGCTCTCAAATATTCAATCCAACAACTGATAAAATCCAAGTAGCATACTCTCAAAGTATTTTATCTGATGAGTGAAGGATCAATTTGTGCTAAGTTTTTAATTGTAAATATATGTTTATTTTCAATCGATCGAGGATTGTATTTTTAATAAGTTTTGTACTAGGATTTTTAGTTGAGACAATATTTAAGTCCTATCTAAACTGCGGTGTTGCAAAGTATTGTAATTCTCAACTCTTCTATTGTAAACCTTCCTGGTAGGAAAAGGATGACTTAGGAGTTATTAAGTCTCCGAATATTTAGAAACAATCACTTGTGTTCTTTATTTTTAGTCGAGCTATCTTTATAGTATTCTTATCTGTCAGTTGACCTTCTCCGCACAACCATTGTTGGTTAACTGACATTGATAGCCAAGAAAGAGGAAAGGTTTGAAGTGTGTATTCACTCCCCCCCCCCCCCCCCCCCAAAAAAAAAAAAAAAAAACACACATTCATGATCCAACATTGATCAATCCAACTAACTTTATATGTGTTTTCACACATGTTTCCTGTTAATATAACATCACCAAAATAGATTTCACCAGGCAACTGTGTTTCTTTAACTCGCCTAAGTACCTTTTGTCACATAGTTGACTGATGCTGATTAGATTGTATTTCAAATTCAACACTAGCAATACATCTTTAGTGATAATGTTACCATGGAAAATCTTACTCTTACCCACTGTTTTTTCTATGGAATTGTCAGCAAATGTGATTTTTGGACCTGAGCAAAAATTCATTTGTGCAAAAAAATTGAGCTTCTCTAGTCATGTGTCTTGAACAGTCACTGTCCAAGTACCAAACTAAATATTTTAGTTATTCTACTTCTATTATCTATATTCACACCATGTTCCCCATACCTTATTGGATCACATGGGATTAATCCTATAGAAACCCAAAATTTGATCATCTTTATTGATCAATCATTGTGTGAATCCATTAAGGTATGTACTCGTGAAGATGCATTTGATTGACGTGTGTGGTGTGTGCTAGAAATCATGTGTTATTTGACCTTACATGAGTATTTTAGTTTCTTGTATCTTTTCTAAATAGGCCTGTAATTATCGTATTGTTTACCCTGACCATTCATCGATCCATGCCTAGGTCAACTGGACTGTGGAGGCTTTCAGTCGGGCTTTGCACTAGAACTATCTGATACGTAGTCAATCCCACACCTCCAAAAGTAAAAACTTCTACAATATTCTATTGTTTAGGGGAAGGGTCACCGTGTTCATGTCCAATACTGGACTTTAGAAAATGAATGTATTTTTCTTTGCACATGTTCAGTTTTGGTCGAGTACTCGACTCCCCAATGCAGTAATTGTTGGCCGAGACCACTCTTGTCTCTACTTGGCCTCTTTGACTCGTGCATCTCAATTAGAAAAACTGAATACTTGTTCCAGGTTTTGATCAGTTTAGTCATCCTCAAATTCTCAGATTATAACTATTGACTCTCTAATTGTATCATATCATGATTTGTCATGAGCTTAGCAATCTTTGCCTTCAGACTTATTTTCTCAACTAATTGTTCCCATCTGGGCTCAATTGATATTTCTGGAAGATCATTGCTATGTTTTGACTTCCTCGTATGAAAAGGATAATTTGTGTTACTCGTTCACCATCACGTGCAATGCATTCACTAACTCTTATCATGTAAAATCACAAGAGTCAAAGTCAAATACATGTTCGCTCATGGATGGTTGATCATCATTTGCCATCAAGCATCTGATGTCCTCGTCATCAGTCAAGCTAATTGATGTTTCCGACTCGGATGAGTCACTGTTAGAGGCTGCCCATTTAGTCTTGATTTCCTCAGCTATCAACATCTCATGTTTCTTCTTGTGGTGCTTCTTTTATTCTTTGGGCTTTTTGCTCTTCTCATAGGCTTCTTGCCCTTGTTTACTGATTTCTTCTCATATTTCTTCGGTTTGGTGCAGTCAGCAATGAATTGGTCAGTCTTGCCACAATTATAGTATGCATTTTATTCTTCAGTCGAGTTCTTTTTCTTGTAGTTTATCCTGTAAGTTCCACCTTGATTCTTCTTTAGGAACTTCCCACACTTCTTCACAAATAATGACATGGCGTCATTACATAGTTGTTCAGCGGTCTCCTCGAGTGGACAGGGTACTTCCAACTTCATTGATGCAAAGGCCTTGGTGATTGGGGTGGTCAACTTATCACCCTCTCTACTTTATAGCTCGAACTCATAAGTCTTCAAATCAGCAAATAAATCATGCAAATCCAATTTTTTGAGGTCTTTAGATTCCCTCATCTCCTTGGTCATCACATCCCATTATTTTTGAATACCTCTCATCACTTTCAAGATGATTTCCCTGTTTGGATAGACTTTCCAAAGTCCATTTGTTCGATGACAATACTGTCGACACACTCATCCAACTCAGTCATTGTTTTTCCACACTTCATTTTGATATGTCAAATTTTTTAGTAGCTACAGATAGCTAGTTCTTCTTTGTTTTTTATTTGCCTTCACATATCTAGATCAGCTTCTCCTATATTTTCTTTTGAATTTTTACACATCTTGAGTTTAATGAAGGTCTTTTTATCCAAGATCTTGTAGAGAATATCATTTGCAACATTTTTTAGATTGGTTTTTTGTCTTCAGTTATTCATTCGCTTCTAGATTTCTCAATGGTATGTTGTGTTCCACCACTAATAGCTACGATGGTATTGGTTTTGGTAATGGTCATGGGTCTGTTAGTCATAAAATACCACATATCGTCGTCATTTGCTGCAAGATAGGCTTGCATCATGATTTTCTAATCATAAATTCTTCTTTTGAGAATATTGGTATCATGCTGAAGGATGACATCTTTAAATATGTTTTCAAAGAAAGAAAGGTCCTCTCTCTGATACCACTTGTTGGATCATAAATGTGTGTGAAGAAGGGTGATTACACACTTCAAACTTCATCTGCTTCAAATGATTAGTTCATTTTGAGTTGTCAACTAAACCACTTGTTCTCTCTTGGCTGTCAATATCAGTTTTACCAACAATATTTGTGATAAATAAGGTCGACTGGAAGATAAGAAAACTTGCAAAGATAGCTATACTAAAAATAAAAGAAGACCATCAAATGTTTCTGAATGTTTGGAGAATTAAAAACTCTTATGTCACCCCTTATTCCTATCAGGAAGATTTACACTAGGATATTTGAAAATTACAATACTTTGTAACACCCTAGTTCAGTTAGGACTTATACATAGCCTCAACTGAAACTCCTAGTACACAACTACTTACAAATACAGTCCTCAAGTGATTGAAAAGTATGATGATTTAGCACAAATTGATCCTTAACTGATCTGATAGAATAGTTTGAGATTGTGTTACTTGAATGTAATCATAATATTTGAGAGCTTGAATGCGCGACTAAATGCTTGAGATTTCAAAGATGCAAGAGAGTTCCTCAATTGATCTTCGATCCTATTAAGCATTCGTTTCAGCGGTCATAATTGATTTGAAAAATATATGTTCCTAGTTAAAATATATGTTTCATTGTTTGTGTGTCCACGTAGACATTCTTTGACAGATAATACAAAGTTGTGTGCTGATATTGTTGTGAAGTCTACAGTGTACGTGAAGTAGCCCGGTTCCATTTTACAAGATTAAGTTACTAATCATGTTTAGATTCAATAAAACATGATTAGGGATTTTAAGATAATCTAACGGACCAAGGAATTGGGTCCAAAACACCCAAAAAATTCTTAATGGACTTAAAATGGTCTCGGGAAGTTCAGACGGTCCGAACAAGGTTCGGAGGGTCTGAATTAGATCGAAGCCAACGTTGGAGTTTGGAAGCTACGGGGTAGATCAAAGCGTCCGAACGGAGATCAGAGTGTCCGATCGTAGTGTCATGCACGTGTCAATAGGAATTGAACAAGTAGCCGCATGCATAAGATCAGAGCCTTCGAAGTGGGATCGGAGCATCCGATCTTGATCGATCGGAACGTGGCATGCATGCGCAGATCGGAGCGTCCGATCGATGCCTATAAATAGGGGGTCCAATACTCTCATTTGATTTCCAATTTCGAATCCTCTCCTCTCCCTAATGGTTCTATTTTAAGGGCTTAGGGACTCTTTCTTTAAGAGTTGGAGTAGGAAAGAGTATTTTTTATAGCGGATAGTGTTCGTAGTAGCAGCCAAGCAGTGGAGCTTTGGCGAGGTGTCCAGGGGTCGTAGCAAGGCTATGCCCAAGCTCTGGGACATTCGACATCAGCGGGCTGACGACGGACGAAGGTATAGCTCTGGCTTCTTATAAAAAATAGGGAGTATGCTATAGTTTAATTAAGACTTTTAGAGCATGATAGGTGTTGTTTGGAATGTTAGTTAATGCATGGTTATATTGTATTGTAGTGCTGAATAGTATACTTGGAACCTAGATTGGAGCTTCTAGAATCTGCATTAGTAAGATACGGAAGTATTATTCGAGATATCCAGATTCAGTATGCATGTATTATGTGTGCGCATGTATTATCAGATTGCGTGACTTTATCTGTACAGCATGTCATGACTGTATGTTGTATACATGAGCATATTGATCTATTATCTTTGAGATATCCTGTAGTAGGGCGCTCAGCCTACGAGTTGTGGATGGTTGGATATGTAAGTCTTGTGTCATGTGATGTGGTGATAATTTCCTATATTTATTTGATTTAATTTGTGATGATTAGGTGTATTTTGATTGGCTAAATTCATGTTATAGTTCCTAATCATTGTTTGTGATTTGATATGAGAAGATAGAAGAATGGAAGGAAAGAGCGAGAAAAGAGAAGAATTACGAAGCAGCAATGGTCAGAAAATCATTTGTATTTTTAGAAAAATCCAAATCCGATCTTCACCGTTCAGAATGAAGTTTAAGATGTTTTGAAGAAGGTGTCCAAATTTCAGCTCAATCCGACTGGTAGATCTCCAAATATGAATATTTCAAAATCGCTGATTGCTGGAAAAAAAGTTGCGCGCTCGATCCGTCAAATTCAACCGATCGAGCGGGAGCAGAAAGAAAAGCTGGACAGAAAGTTGGCATAATTTGGGGTGCTCAATCCGTGCAATTATACCGATCAAATGCACGAGGCGAAAAGTCGTGAATTTATATTTTAAATAGAAAACTTTCTTGGGAAGGACTCTATACTTTAAATATCATCTAGAATTCGAAAATAGATCATCTTTGGACGACAGAAAGCTTGAAGAATCACATTGGCAGCTAGGTTTCTTCTCTCTTTTCTTAGATTTAATTTTATTTCATGAATTTTTCTACAAAATTCATGAATCTTTGTGCCTAAGTTTTAGTACTTGGTTGAGGAAGACAAACCCTTGAGTTATTTTATTTGTGAGATTCAGTTTTCTATTGTTTAATTCCAAATTGCGTATCAAGAGTTGTTTTGGATTGATTGTCATGCTTGTATGTGAGATTTTAGGATTGATCACCTTAAGATTTTGCTATACAATCTATTGCTAAATTAGAATTCAAATCCGTAATTGTTTGAATCATCTGATTTTTGAAGCAACTATGATTAATATTTTCTGCTGTTGAATTTGTAAAATCGTAGGAACAACAATTGACTAGATTAAATACAATCGCTGGTATTTGTGTTGTCTAGATTCATCAGTTTTACTCATTTGAATTCTGCCGTGGATTTAAATCTAATCGTTGGTATTGGGTTAATTTATGGGGTAAGGGTTAACTTAGAACGTTGGTGTCTAGTTAACTAAAATTAAGGTGAAACATGAATTAAATTTCCAATGATAAATATTCAATGCGGATTAATTATTTTTAGGGAATCGATGATCGAATGAATAATTTCAAGGGTGTAGTCGACCGATACCAAGTCTCGTTAGTTTATTGATCTTTCTTATTTAAATTCTTGCATAGTAGTTTATAAAATCCAACAAACCTCTTTTATTATTTTCAGTATTTTAAGAACACTATTTAAATTTCACTTTCCTCGTGAAAACGATCCCTACTCACACTACTGCATATTTAGTTATCTGATTTGAGTTGGGTAATTTGGGCGTGACACGACTTAGCTCCACCAAATTTTGGCGCCGTTGTCGGGGAAAGGCGTTAAATTTATTTGTGTTTTTGATTTTATTTTAATTTTCACCATTTTTTTTTCTGTTTTTGCAAGAATTTTTGTGGTGTAATACTTCGAGATGTCAAATCGACAAGTATTCACAAGTTTTTTCCAGCAACACGGAGAGCCTTTTTACGCAGCATGGGAGAGATTCAAGGATTTAGCGACCATCTTCCGGTTTCATGATTTTCTAATTGTTCTCCCCTTACATTTTTTCTTGATGGTTTGGATGCGTGACAAGAAGATGGGTAATTGAAGGAGCTTTCGCAGCCGTTAGTTCATTATTTTGCCAAGATGATGATAGTTTGATGCATCTGTTGGATGATATGGCAGAATTTGACTATTACCGGTATTGGTATCTTACACACCCAAATTTTACAGACCAACCATTCGAGCTTCAAAAGGAGGAGAGAAGTTGTTCTAAATTGGTCTTACATCCGCTAGAGGATATTATGAGCAAGCTTGTGGCATCAACTGAGGAAGCTATAAAAGATCTGAAAAATTCTAGATGTCACCTTGTGGAGCACATAGAGAATATCAAGAGATCAATCGTCCATGAACACCGAGAACAGGAAGTGAGGCAAGATACTCAAGCAGTGACCAACCCGATTTGGTTCGATGATGATGACTCAGAGAACCAGGATTGGGAGTGAGAATCAAATCATGTTGAAGATTTAGAGGCATTTGAGTCTTCTCTTCTTATTGATCCGCAGTCGGAAGAAGTTATGGAAAAAATAGGGTATGATGGAAATATTTTGTCACTAGAGTTTGAAAATGACGGAATTCAAGAGTCTATCGATTTGAGCTCATCGATAGGATTATCATACACACATCCCCAAAATCCTTCCTTTCCATCATTACCAGTTTCAAAAGTTTTTGGCTTCCAAGAGCCCACCGAGAAGTTATCTTCCCATGTTTACCAGCCGCTATGGAGTGTTGCTGAGGTGACGAGCTTTAACTGTTTACATCTAGCCAAGCTTAAGGGCACATGGAACAAAAACCCATTTGTGGTGTCATATGACACTTACTTTGGGCGTCAGCCGCTCTTTGAGGAGTGCTTCTGAGGGTCAAGATGAAGACTGAAAATCAAGCGCTGCTTGGGAGGCAACCCAAGGGGGGTATTCTCTTTCGTTTCTTTTATTTTATTTGTTTTTTTAGTTTTATTTATTTTTGCGTTTTTACTTACATTGGGGAAAATGTAAGATTTTAAGTATGGGGGAGAGGACTTAGCCAATCATTGAAAGAATTTAGCCGATTTTTGAAGAAAAAATTTTTTTTAGAGCTCATAGTTTGTGATGAATTTGACTGTTTCAATTCACTAACCCATGATGAAATCTAATTGATGATGACATGCATGCTTTTGAAAATAGATGATTTGCTAACCCTGGAACACTTTGATCTCCAATGCAAATTAGACTTTGATATGGTTCTTGAATATTTTAAGCACGCATGTTTAACCGGTGAATTGTAGTGATGTATTAGATACTGTGGATGTCTGTTGGACCATTGCACGGAAATAGGTGTTTGTGGAACATGATAGTTATTGAGTCTTGATGATTTCTTTGATATGACATGTACACTCTTGGGCGCACCTTTTAAAATATTTTATGAAATGTTTATGAAAATCCAATTAACTCCATCCGGGTTGCGAGCAAGAAGATTGAAATCCTAATCGTCTTGTTTGTGGCTAAGTATGCTGATAAAATAGGGTTAAACTTTTGGAAAAAAAAATTTAAAATAACAATTCCATCCGGGCTTGGAATGTGAATGAAATTTTATTCACTGTTTCATAGCTAAGTTTGCGAACTTAATGGGATTGTAGTTTCATCCGGGCTATAGACGAGGGGATTGAAATTCGAATCCTATGAGTTATAGCTAAGTATGCGGGTAATTATTGGGACTTTAAAATGTCGGGTGAAAAATCCGACGGTGCGTAATTATATCTCAAGAGAGTCGTGTTGTGTTGAAGGATTGTTGAGAGGAGGGTTCTTGATTGTGAAGCAGTACACTGAATTGTTATAAGTCGGCGAAAAATCTTGAGACTTTGTCTTTTGAAGTTGCATGTAACTGGGGTAACATGTCACACACACACGTTCGGGGTTATATCTCTAGTTGAAATGTCTGGATATTGAACTTGTTCCGTTGTTAGCATTTTAACATTTTTCTTGATCATGCATTGAGTTTATTCCTGAGGCACAAATGTGAAGATCATGGTTATTTTTGTTAAGGATTATGAGTTCGAGCTTATTTTTGTGTTGCTTGAGGGCAAGCAAGGATTAAGTAGGAGGAGTTTGATGTGGTGATAATTTCCTATATTTATTTGAGTTAATTTGTGATGATTAGGTGTATTTTGATTGGCTAAATTCATGTTATAGTTCCTAATCAATGTTTGTGATTTGATATGAGAAGATAGAAGAATGGAGCTAAAGAATGGAAGGAAAGAGCGAGATAAGAGAAGAATTATGAAGCAGCAATGGTCAGAAAATCATTTGTATTTTTAGAAAAATCCAAATCCTATCTCCACCGTTCAAAATGAAGATGTTTTGAAGCCGCTGTCAAAATTTCAGCTCAATCCGACGGGTAGATCTCCGGATATGAATATTTCAAAATCGCTGCTCTCTGGAAAAAAAGCTGCATGCTCGATCCGTCAAATTCAACCGATCGAGCGGGAGCAGAAAGAAAAGCTGGACAGAGAGTTGGCATAATTTGGGGTGCTCGATCCGTGCAATTCTACCGATCGAACGCGCGAGACGAAAATTTGGGAATTTATATTTTAAATAGGAAACTTTCTTGGGAAGGACTCTATACTTTAAATATCATCTAGAATTCGAAAATTGATCATCTTTGGACGGCAGAAAGCTTGAAGAATCACATTGGCGGCTAGGTTTCTTTTCTTTTTTCTTAGATTTAATTTTATTTCATGAATTTTTTTACAAAATTCATGAATCGTTGTGGCTAAGTTTTAGTACTTTGTTGAGGAAGACAAACCCTTGAGTTATTTTATTTGTCAGATTCAGTTTTCTATTGTTTAATTCCAAATTGCGTATCAAGAGTTGTTTTGGATTAATTGACATTCTTGTATGTGAGGTTTTAGGATTGATCACCTTAGGATTTTGCTATACAATCTATTGCTAAATTAGAATTTAAATCCATAATTGTTTGAATCATCTGATTTTTGAAGAAACTATGATTAATATTTTTTGCTGTTGAATTTGTTAAATCGTAGGAACAACAATTGACTAGATTAAATACAATCGATGGTATTTGTGTTGTATAGATTCATCAGTTTTACTCATTTGAATGCTGTCGTGGATTTAAATCTAATCGCTGGTATTGGGTTAATTTATGGGGTAAGGGTTAACTTAGAACGCTGGTGTCTAGTTAACTAAAATTAAGGTGAAACATGAATTAAATTTCCAATGATGAATATTCAATGCGGATTAATTATTTTTAGGGAATCGATGATTGAATGAATAATTTTAAGGGTGTAGTCGACCGATACCAAGTCTCGTCAGTTTATTGATCTTTCTTATTTAAATTCTTGCATAGTAGTTTATAAAATCCAACAAACCCCTTTTATTATTTTCAGTATTTTAAAACACTATTTAAATTTCACTTTCCTCGTGGGAACGATCCCTACTCACACTACTGCATATTTTGCTATCTAATTTGAGTTGGGTAATTTGGGCATGACACGACTTAGCGCCACCAAATTTTGGCGCCGTTGCCGGTGAAAGGCGTTAAATTTATTTGTGTTTTTGTTTTTATTTTTTTTTCACCGTTTTTTTTCTGTTATTGCAAGAAGTTTTGTGGTGTAATACTTCGAGATGTCAAATCGACAAGTATTCACAAGTTTTTTTCAGTAACACGAAGAGCCTTTCTACGCAGCATGAGAGAGATTCAAGTATTTAGCGACCATCTTCCGGTTTCATGATTTTTCTAACTGTTCTCCCCTTACATAATGGTGACCTGACACAATAATTACGTATCCAACTATTCACAACTCATAGGGTGAGCACCCTACTATAAGATATCTCAAGATAAGGGATCAATATGCTCATGTATGCAACATACAGTCATGACATGTTGTATCATATAAAACATGCAATCACATAATACATGCAAACACATACTACATGCATACTCAATATGGATATCTCGACTTCCATACCTTACTAAGGCAGATCTTAAAAGCTCACATATAGGTTTCAAGCCTACCATGCAGCAATACAATACATAATAACCATGCAATAACTAGCATGCCAAACAACACCTATCATGCTCTAAAAGACTTAATTAAACTATAGCATACTCCTTATTTTCTATAAGGAGCCAGAGTTATACCTTCGTCCATCGTCAGCCCACTGATGTCGAATGCCCCAGAGCATGGGCACAACCTTGCTACGATCCTTGGATACCTTGCCAAAGTTCCTCTTCTTGGGCGCTACTACGGACACTGTTTGCTATAAAAATACTACTTCATACTCCAACTCTTAAAGAAAGAGTCCCGAAGCCCTTAAAATAAAGCCATTATGGGAGAGGAGAGGATTTTGAATGGAAACAAATGAGCCCCTCACGCCCGTATTTATAAACAACGATCGGAAGCTCCGATCTCCTGATCAGACGTTTCGATTGATGCATGAATGCCACATTCAGATCGGGCAAGATCGGAAGCTCCAATCCCTACTTTGAAAGCTTCGATCTCTTGCATGCGGCTAGGTGTTCAAGCTCCAATGACACGTCTCCGATGATATATGTTGGAAGCTCTGATCTCCTGATTGGATGTTTTGATCACTCCCATTGCTTCTGAACTGGCTTTGCTGGTTTTGATCTGGTTTGGACCCTCGAAACACGGACGCTCCAAACTTCCCGAGCCCAATTAAGCCCAATTAAAATTTTTTCAGGTGTTTTGGACCCAATTCCTTGGTCCGTTAGATTATATTAAAATTCCTTAATCATGTTTTATTAAATCTAAACATGATTATCAAATTAATATTGTAAAATGGAATCGGGCTACTACATTCTGAGATTCGTAGTTTCTAGGGTTTAGCAGGATACTATTGCCATTTTATTGAGAATTTCTCTCAGATAGCTAAAAATTTGACTCGGATGACGAAAAAGGATGTTCTTTTCGCATGGTCTGTGGAATGTGAGTAGATTTTCCGCGAGTTGCGGCGACTTTTGATGACAGTGCCTGTGTTAGCCTTATCGTCTGGTTCTGGTGGTTTTGTAGTCAACATCAATTGAAACGACCCTAACTCTATAATAAATAAATATGCGGAAATTTTTTTTTTTTTATTACTTACTAAATAAAATATGTACATATATGCCCATACATATATGCACAAAATAAAAAGATTTAAAATAAATAAATAAATAGACAATTAAATACTTAAATAAAAATGCATTCTTAAAAATAAAATAAATATCTGAGTCAAACATTTAATTATGCATAAAATATTATTTCATGAATGCATGTACTTGAATAAACTGTGTGTCCTTCATATATATTTAATTTAATTTCTTACTAACATATAAATATTAAAATAACTTAAATGCATAAAAATAATTAAATATATATTCAGGACACATGCAAATTTTCAAGGATCGTACTGGACTGCTGGCCCTAACACTCAAGCCCATTTACTTAAATCTGGCCCATTAACACTGAGACTGGCCCATTAATATACTTAAGCCCAATAAAATTATTCTAAGCCCAATTAAATTAATTTAAGCCCATTAAAATACACTAAGCCCAATAACAACTTAAACTGGCCCAATGGGCCCAAAAACCCAAGGACTGGCCCAATAACTTTTATGGGCTCCAAAAGCCCATAAAATTAATGGACTAACTTAATTAAAATTTTAAAAGCCCAAATAAAATTATTTGGGAGTCCAAATAATTTTATTTCTAATTAATTGGCCCAAAAACCAATTAATTCACAAAATATTTTAAAAATAAAAAGACTCGAGCCCGGCCCACCAAACCCGGACCCGAACTCACTTAACCCGACCCACGACCCACTGATTTGACCCGGACCCAAGGACCCGACCCGGACCCATCACCTAACCCTACCCGATCGCCCCTCCTAGTTTTCCCACAGCCGCGAGCAGCAGCTTTCCGGGGCAGTTGCCGCCGTGCTCCGGCCGTCCCCTGGCCAGAGCACCACCACCTACCTCTAGCACTCTTCAAGACGTTTCCAACCATGTAAGAACCAGCCCATACCATCAAGTATAGAGGGAGAACGAAGCTCTGCAAAACAGCCTACCCGCAGCTCACGCGCAGACAGGAGCAGCTGTGGCGTTTTGCTTCGTTCTCGAGATTCCGACCACCTAAAATCGTGAAACCAATTTCAAAACTCAGCCAAAATCTAGTAGGTTCCAACCCAACAAACCTCACCCAAAATAGTGGCCTGAGGAAGGAGATCAAAGTCTTCTTCCCCAGAACCCTAAACCTGCGCGACAGGAGCATCAGAAGTGAAGAACTTCTTTTCCTGCCTACCTTAGCCTCAAACCCCAACTTGAATCGACCCTAGGGACCCTGATACATGTCTCCAACCAAGGAGCAGCAGCCATGATCAATCCATGCAAGAAAAACGTGAGTATGCAAACCAAAACAATGCAAGAACAAGATGCAACATCCAAAACCGAAACTTTCTGGAAAAAATCTTGGAAAAGTCTGATGTATACATGATACACACATGCATATACTGATATGGAGAAGAAAAGAGAAGGAAAAATCATGCCTTTCACCGTAAACTAAGAGAAGTAAGAACGTGAGATGATTCCGGGACGACGGGGCGACGACGACGAGCTTTGGACCTTCAAAAGTGTGGCTATGGTGTTCTTGGAGCTTGCTCGGTCGAAGAAGATGAAGATTTGTGAGGGTGGCGGCTGATGGGGGTGAGGGATCGGTTGAGAGGGTTTTGGGTAGCTTAGGATTTTGATTTTGTGTTAATTAAAAATATAGGTTAAATAAATAAAGAAAAAAGGTTTTAAATATAAAATATACAACTTAAACTCCTAATTAAAAGTTAAAATCTGATAACTAAAAATAAAATCCCGAAATATTAAATTAAGGGAATTTTAAAAATACAAAAAGTCAATATTTTGGCTAATTTTGAATAAAATGGACTCCTAAAATTATATAAAATTAAATACTTAAAATTTTGAGATAATAAAACTCAAAATAATATTTTAGGGCTCTAAAAAGGCTCATAAAATAATTTGGCTAGAAAGTTGTCATCTCGTCCGTCCACGGTCCCGTCTACGCGATCAAATAATTAAAATACTAAAAATCATAAAAATCACTAATTATGTGTTAAATGGCTTAAAAATAAATTAAATCATGCACAAATAATTCACATAATTATTTAACCCATAAATCTAAAATTTAAATAATTAATTATCCTAATTATGCATGCGGATTTACGTATTTAAAAATACCGGGTGTTACAATTCTCCCCCCCTTAAATTGAATTTCGTCCTCGAAATTAAAGTACTTACCCGAACAACTCCGGGTAGCGAGTCCTCATGTCTGCCTCGGTCTCCCAAGTAGCTTTCTCCTCTGAATGATTCAGCCACTGGACTCTGACCATCGGTATGACTTGCGTCCTAAGCCTCCGCTCCTCTCTTGCCAAGATCCGTACTGGTCTCTCCTCATACACTAGATCTGGTGGCAACTGTAAGGGCTCGAAATCCAACACATGCGACGGGTTGGAGACATATCTCCGAAGCATGGATACATGGAAAACGTTGTGCACTGCCGCCAGCCCTGGAGGTAGAGCTAAACGATAGGCCAACGTGCCAACTCGCTCCAAGATCTCGAATGGCCCTATATACCTCGGATTAAGCTTGCCTCTCCGGCCAAAACGCACTACTCCCTTCATAGGTGACACCTTCAGAAATACGTGATCACCTACAGCGAACTCCAAATCTCGTCGTCTAGCATCTGCATAACTCTTCTGCCAACTCTGAGCTGTCCTCATCCGATCTCGAATCTGAGTCACTATGTCAGCTGTCTACTGCACAATCTCAGGACCCAGCAAAATCCGCTCACCAACCTCATCCCAATGCACAGGAGATCTGCATCTCCTCCCATACAATGCTGCATAAGGAGCCATACATATAGACGACTGAAAGCTGTTGTTATAGGTAAACTCCACTAATGGCAGTCTAGTCTCCCAAGATCCCCGAAAATCAATGACACAAGCTCTCAGAAGATCCTCGAGAACCTGGATCACCCTCTCAGACTGACCATCTGTCTGGGGATGAAATGTTGTACTGAACAAAAGCCTAGTCCCCAAAGCTGTGTGCAGACTCTTCCAAAACGCTGAGGTGAATCTCGGATCTCTGTCTGACACAATAGACACTGGTATGCCATGCAGTCTAACAATCTCTCTGATGTAAAGCTCTGCATACTGTGTCAAAGTATAAGTAGTCCTCACCGGCAAGAAATGAGCTGAGTTGGTGAGTCTATCCACAATCACCCAAATCGCTGTACACCCTCTGGTACTCCTCGGTAAGCCAACCACAAAGTCCATCGTAATATTCTCCCATTTCCATTCCGGAATAGGGAGAGGTCTAAGAAGTCCTGCTGGACGCTGATGCTCTGCTTTGACTTGCTGACAAGTCAAGCACTCTGACACCACTCTCCCGATGTCACTCTTCATCCCTGGCCACCAATACGATAACTGTAAGTCTCGGTACATCTTCGTACTTCCGGGGTGAATGGAGTACGGAGATGCATGAGCCTCTGCTAGAATCTCGGCTCTCAACTGATCAACGTTCGGTACCCACATCCTCCCACGGTACTGAACGATGCCATCCTCCACTGTATACAAGAGATTACCTCTAGCCTCATCTCTCTGTCTCCATCGCTGTAACTCCTCATCAGTGGACTGTCCCTCTCTAATCCGATCTCGCAGAACTGGCTGCACCATCAACACTGACAAGCTCGGTGCATGGCCACTCGGATAACACTCCAAGCCAAATCTCTGAATCTCGGTCTGTAGTGGTAACTGCACAGTCAAACATGATACCACTGATGACTTCCGACTCAAAGCATCGGCCACTACATTAGCCTTACCCGGATGGTAGCTAATGTCACAATCATAGTCCTTCACCAATTCCAACCATCTGCGCTGTCTCATGTTCAACTCCTTCTGTGTGAAGAAGTACTTGAGACTCTTGTGGTCTGTGAAAATCTTGCACTTCTCGCCATACAGATAGTGCCTCCAGATTTTCAAAGCGAAAACCACTGCTGCTAACTCCAAGTCATGCGTCGGGTAATTCTGCTCGTGAATCTTTAGCTGCCTCGACGCATACGCAATAACCTTACCACACTGCATAAGCACTGCGCCTAAACCAAGTTTAGACGCGTCGGTGTACACCACTAACTCCTCGTGTGGTACTGTCATCGCTAATACTGGTGCAGTAGTGAGTGCTTTCTTCAGCTGATCGAAGCTCCTCTGACAGTCTGAACTCCAGATAAACTTCTCATTCTTCTTGGTCAAGGAAGTCAAGGGTACTGCAATAGAGAAAAAATCCTTGATGAACTTCCTGTAATATCCGGCCAAACCCAAGAAACTGCGAATCTCTGAAGCATTCTTCGGAATACCCCAATTCTGCACTGCCTCAACCTTAGACTGATCAACTGCAACCCCATCTCTCGAAATAATGTGGCCAAGAAATGCCACCTGCTCAAGCCAAAACTCGCACTTGCTGAACTTGGCATACAAACGATGCTCCCTCAAAGTCTGCAAGGCCGTCTGAAGATGCTGTCTATGCTCCTCGATGCTCCTAGAATAGATCAAAATATCATCAATAAAGACTATGATGAACTGATCTAAATATGGCTGAAAGACTCGGTTCATGAGATCCATGAAAACCGCTGGAGCATTGGTCAACCCAAATGGCATCACTAAGAACTCGTAATGCCCATATCGTGTCCTGAAAGCAGTCTTGGACACATCTGCATCTCTAACACGCAACTGATGATAACCAGATCGCAGATCGATCTTGGAGAACACTGATGCTCCCTGCAACTGGTCAAACAAATCCTCTATCCTCGGCAATGGATACTTGTTCTTCACTGTGACCCTGTTAAGCTCTCGGTAATCAATGCACAGTCTCATACTGCCATCCTTCTTCTTCACAAACAACACCGGAGCTCCCCAAGGAGAAAAGCTAGGTCGAACAAAGCCTTTCTCTAACAACTCCTGAATCTGCTCCTTCAACTCTTTCATCTCGGTAGGAGCAAGCCTGTACGGTGCCTTAGAGATAGGCACAGTGTCTGGCACTAAATCGATGCTGAACTCCACCTCTCTCACTGGTGGAATTCCAGCAACATCCTCCGAAAAGACATCCAGAAAGTCACGAACCACCTCTATCTCTGATAATGATCTGCTAGATGGCTCTGTAGTCGTGACAATACTCACTAGAAACCCCTGGCAACCCCGTCTCAACAACTTCCTTGCCTGAATAAGAGATATCACCTGAGGAATATCACTGCTCTGAGATGCATAAAAAGTGAACGGGTCGCCCCCTGTAGGTCTCACTGACACTGATCTCCGACGAAAATCAATCGAAGCTCCATTGACTGTCAACCAGTCCATACCCAAAATAAGATCAAAACCACTCAAAGTCAAGACTACTACATCTGCTCGAATGGAGTGTCCCTGCAGCTCTAACTCCAGTCCTCGAATAACCTTCGAGGTAGACATAATCTGCCCTGACGGCATAGTAACATCATACCCGCTGTCACTACTCTCAGGTGTGATGCCTACCCGCCTGATAAACTCCAGGGAGATAAACGAATGCGTAGCCCCTGAATCTAGCAACGCAAACGTGGAGTTGTCTCCAACTAGAATTCTCCCGGTGATCAAAGAGGTGTCTGGATCTACCTCCTCAGCCTGCATCACGAACACCCTACCAGCGGTGTTCTTCTTCCTGGGGCAGTTAGCTATCTGATGCCCCGGCTCTCTACAGTGGAAGCAAACTCCTGCTCCCAATAGGCAAGGTCCCGAATGCATCTTCTGGCACTTCGGGCAAGTAGGATGAGCTGTGGCATTAGGGGCCCCGCCCCTCGGCTGCTGCGGCCTCTGCTGCTGTGGCCTCTGCTGCTGATTCGGGCCCTTAGCCGGCCCTGTATACTGCTTCTTCGCAGGAGGCTGCGAAGATGGACGCTGGTATGCAGCCTGAAACTGCCTCTTACCCTGCTGCTCTCTCTGGATCGCTCTCCGACCCTCCTCAGAACGCAAAGCCCTGCTGACTGCAGACTCATATGTAAACACGTCTGCCATGCGCACGTCATGCCTGATCTCAGCCTTCAGGCCCTCAACAAACTGTCGCAGCTTCTCCTGCGGACTATCAGCAATCATGGGCACAAAACGACAGCCCCTCTCAAACTGGCTTATGTACTCCACCACAGATCTGTCCCCCTGACGGAGACTCATGAACTCTCGGATCATGCGACTGCGCACATCCTCAGTGAAATATTTGGCGTAGAAGATACGCCTGAACTCAGCCCATGTCAGAGTAGGTAGATGGACTCCTCGTACTGCACCCTCCCACCATGAGGCTGCATCGCCTCGCATAGCAGTGAGGACCCCTCCGAGGACCGTGCTCTGATACCAACTGACATGCATAGCGACTCAGAATATTTCACGGTCACGGGGCCACTGCATGCATGCTCATACGTCCTCGCCTCCGGTGGGTACAATGTCATCCTCAACGTACTCACCTGCACCATACCAGTGTAGTGAGCCTAGAGGCCCAACATGCTAACATAACAAGGGTTTAAAATAATTTAAAACAATTAAATACTAATACATACATATACATGAATGAGCATGCTTAAAAATTACATAACATAACTTAACTTAAATGAACTTAAATATCATAATCATACGTAATACATAAACATTGTTGAGCAATTAATTTTCTAACATCGCATGGTTGTATCCGTAGTGTAACCTTAAATCATACATTAAATACTGATCAGCGTGGAAACCTACGTACGTGGCCGGTGACGAATCACCTCTTAAATTGGCAGTAAACTGCCCTTCAATCATATGGGGACGAATCCCCCTTAAATTGTCACACTACTTCAACTTCCAACATAAAATATTTTTATTGCTCAACTTAAACATTAAATCATGCATAAAATATTATTTCATGAATGCATGTACTTGAATAAAATGTGTGTCCATCATATATATTTAATTTAATTTCTTACTAACATATAAATATTAAAATAACTTAAATGCATATAAATAATTAAATATATATTCAGGACACATGCAAATTTTCTCATGGATGGTCCTGGACTGCTGGCCCTACACACACAAGCCCATTAACTTAAATCTGGCCCATTAACATACTTAAGCCCATTATTTCAAACTTTAAGCCCAAATAATTATTCTAAGCCCAATTAAATTAATAAAGCCCATTAAAATTACACTAAGCCCAATAACACTTAAACTGGCCCATTGGGCCCAAAAACCCAAAGACTGGCCCATTAACTTTTATGGGCCCAAAAGCCCATAAAATAAATGGACTAACTTAATTAAAATTTTAAAAGTCCAAATAAAATTATTTGGGAGTCCAAATAATTTTATTTCAATTTATTTGACCCAAAAACACATAAATTCGTAAAATACTTTAAAAATAAAAAGACTCGAGCCCGGCCCACCAAACTCGGACCCGAACTCACTAACCCGACCCACTACCTAACCGCCCCGACCCGGACCCAAGACCCGACCCGGAACCACTCCCAAAGCCCCAACTCGATCACCCTCTTCCCTGCACTGCTGCGGCCACGAGCAGTTGCAAAGAACGCCGGCGGCCGCCATGCTCCGGCCACCCACCGGCCGGAGCACCACCCCTAGGACTTAGCTCACATCCAGACCTTTCCAACAAGCCAAGAACCAGCCCAAACCGTCGACTATGGAGTGAGAACGAAGCCCTGCAACCCGGCCCTTCTGCACTGTCGCGCAGACCCGAGCAGCTGCGGGAAAACCCTTCGTCCTCGAAGCTCCGACCACGAAAGCCCATGCAACCTTCTGCAAAAACTTAGAAAACTCAAATGGGGTTCTAACCCAACCGGCCTTACCCTAAACCGTGGTCTGAGGAAGGAGAACGAAGCTCCCTTCCTTGAACCCCTAAACCTGCGCGAACAGCACAGATTTTGTGCAGCCATGCCCAGCCTCTTCCTAGCCATCTCCAGCCCTTAGCCCTGGTTTAGGCCGACCCTAGGGACCCTCACACACCCATGAAGACCCCTGCCAGCAGCCATGAACCGCCCTTGCCAATAAAAAAACGTGAGATGATGCCAACCAATGAAAAAAAAACGTGAGGTACTCAACAAACTCATGCCATTTTCTGAAAAGTTCTTAAGGATCTTGATGCATACAAAACATGCACATATAACACTGATATGGTGAAATAAAGATGAAATAAAACATGCCTTTCACCGTAGAAATCAATTTAGCACGCACGTAGGACGTTTCCGGGACGACGGGCGACGAGAAACCTTAAAACTTTGAAGAGGATCGGCTATGGAGTCTTCTTGGAGATTGTTCAGTCGATGGAGGTGCTGAAGAAAAAGGGAGATGTCGGCTAAGGCTTTGGGACGTGAGGTTAGGGATATTAGGTTTAGGGTTTTAGGTTAAATAGAATTTAATTAAGATAATAACTTAATTAGAATTATATTATACCATAGAACACTTATTTAAAAATTCCTAATAATAAAAATAATCTGATGGGAAAGTTAAATCCCGAAATATTAGAGTAGGGAATTTTTAAAAATAGTAAAAAGTCAATATTTTGGCTAATTTTTGAATAAAAAAGGACTCCTAAAATTATATAAAATTAAATACTTAAAATTTTGAGATAATAAAACTCAAAATAATATTTTAAGGCTCCAAAAAGGCTCATAAAATAATTTGACTCGAAAGTTGTCATCCCGTCCGTCCACGGTCCCGTCTACGCGATTAAATAATAAAAATACTAAAAATCATAAAAATCCCTAATTATGGGTTAAATGCTTAAAAAAAATAACTTAAATCATGCATAAATAATTCACATAATTATTTAACCCATAAATCATAAATTTAAATAATTAAATATCCTAATTATGCAGGCGGATTTATGTAACTAAAAATACCGGGTGTTACATCAATGCTTCTCTTCAGGGCTTAGGGTGTGTATTGAATCTGAATGGGCATGGGATTTTCTATGCCTCCAAAAAATTGAAGAATCATGAGGAGAATTATCCCGTACATGATTTGGAGTTTGCAGCTATTGTTTATGTCTTAATATTTGGCGGCATTATCTGTATGGTAAGCGATTCGGTATCTTTTATGATCATAGGGTTTGAAATATTTGTTCACTCAGGCAAAGTTGAACATGATACAACGTATATGGATCTATTAAAGGATTACAATTGTGAGATCAAGTACCATTCAAGACCTTCGAATCAAGTTGCCGATGTGCTTATTCTCAAGGTGTATGTGAGTTTTATTCGTAACAGTGCAATTTCTCAAGTGGTACATGAGTGTTGTTCCTTAGAGTTTACTTTTCTCCATAATAAGGAACAATAGGAATTCGAGTATCTTCATTGATTTCGGAACTAGCATTGTATACTCGGATCAGGGGGCACAATACTTAGATCCGAAGACTCAAACATTTACTCGGTTAGCTATAGGAGATATTATATATGGTTTTCACCTTCAGGCAGATGGGTTGTTGTGTCTTTTAGGCCGTGTGATAGTTCCTAATGACTCTGAGAGACGAGATCTTGTCGCATGATCATCGCATTAGATATTCTGTACACCCTATCAGTATAAAGATATACAAGGATCTACGAATGAGATTCTGGTGGAAAGGATTGAAAGTGTTTATTAGTTCGTGTTGCGATGCCTTATTTGTCAGCAGGTCAAGGAAGAGTTCCGAAGACATGGAGGGTTGCTTCAGAGCTTGGAGATTCCAAAGTGGAAGTGGGAGAAAGTGACAATGAACTTTGTCACCCAATTGCCATTGTCTTCCAGGAAATGTGACGCGAATAGGGTTATGGTAGACCGGTTGTCTAAATCTGAGCATTTTCTTCTATATAATCGGGACTAAATCTTTGATCAGATGGCTTGATTGTATGTCCAAGAGATCATTCGCTTTCATGGGATTCCGTTGAGTATCGTCAGTGATAGAGATCCGAGGTTTACCACTATAGTTTGGGGTAGCTTCCAGCGTGCTTTGGGTACAATTTGAGTTTGAGTACTGCCTATCACCCAGAGATTTATGGTTAGACTGAGAAGATGATTCTCACTCCCTTGGACATGCTTAGAGCTTCTGTGATGGATTTCGGGCCATCTTGGCAGGATCATTTGACTTTAGTTAAGTTAGCATGTAATAAAAGCTATCATCGCAGTATTGGAATGACACATTTTGAGGCCTTGTATGGATGCAATTGTCGTACACCATTGTTCTGGGATGAGGTTGGCGAGCGTCAGGTTGATGGTTCGGATTTAGTCCAGCAGATCGCTGACAAAGTGGAGTTGATTAGACAGAGAGTTAGAGCTGCTCAAGATCAACATGCTAGTTATGCCAACACTCAACCTAGACCTCTACAGTTTCAGTCTGGATAGCACGTTTTCTTGAAATTATCATCTTTTCGGAAGGTAATGAGGTTTGGACTTAAGGGTAAGTTGTCGCCGAGATCATAAGACCATTTGATATTCTCGAAAAAGTTACCACCTTATCTTTCCAGCATCCATAATGTTTTCCACGTATCCTTGTTGAGGCAATATATTGCGGATGAGTCGCATGTGTTTCATCCGACAGAGATTCAGTTGGAGAAGGATTTGTCTTACGTAGAGAGACCTCTCAAGGTTATCGGCAAGAAGGAGAAGGTACTTCGGAATAAGCGCATACCTTTAGTTATGGTACAGTGGCAGCATATAGGTACTGATTAAGCAACTTGGGAGCTAGAGATTCGTATGCGTTCAGAGCATCCAGAGTTTTTTTGAGTCTTGTATTTTTTTTTGGATTCAATGTTCGAACTTTGTATTGTTCAGATGTAATGAAAAGCCTTTTAGTTTTAATGATTATTTGTATTTCATGCTTTATTTGGAGAACGAAATCTCTTAAGATGGGAAAAATGTACTAACCCGTATTCTAATCTATTACTTAATGGTTAAAATTATTGGTCAAGAGATTATTAATTAGACTAATCCAGGACTTAATTGAGATTAAGATTAGAGTTTTGGACTATGGAAATTTTGCGAGTTCGGAAGAAAGAATGCATTTCGGAAGCTAAGTATGTGTTTGAAAGAAACGATCGTGATATCGAAAGGTCCGAACAGTGCCATATAGGTGTCTGATTTGTGTTCAAAAATGAATTTACTAGTGGCGGAGATCGGTCCTTCCAAATGGGATCAGATCGTCTGATGATTCAGCATGAACATTTGTCATAAAATTAGCACACGCGTTCTACATACAAGATCGGAACGTCTGATCGTATGGATCGGAAATTCCGATAATCTCCTATAAATTGACCATCCGAGAGCTCATTTCATGCTCATTTCCAATTTCCTTCCCTCCCTTCTATTAGTAATCTTAGGTGTTTCTAGCCACCTAGGCGGATTCCGGAAGTTGACAAGGCGCCTCGGGAGTCACAACAGGTTGTGCCCAAGAGTGGGGCTTCGAAAGCTATGGGCTGACGACGGATGCATGTATAATCTTAGATCCCTAATAGAATTTGGGAGTATCTAGTAGCTTAGTTAAGGTTTTTAGATCAATATTAGTGATATGGTAAATATTGGATTGGTAGGATTGGACCCTAGAGTTGCGCTTCTAGGACTGCTGATAACTGCATTTTGTGTGCATATTTTGGTGTTGTTTTTATAGTTATTTTGCATGTCTTCATATTATTTTATGTGTGTTTTTATGTAATTTATTGCATATATGTGCATTTCACTTTTCGATTTGATTTTTGTAGGAATTTGTAAAGAAATCATAATTTTGGGAAAAAAAGAAGGGCCGAAAGAATGAATTACAGAGGAGAAATAGTAAAAACATTATTTTTAATGTTACAGAAAACTAAATCCGATATCCACTAGTCCAAATAAAGTTCAAGATTTTTTGAAGGTGCTGTCCAAATTTCACCTCGATCCGACGGCTAGAACTAGAGATATGATTTTTTTCAAGAAAACTGCGCGTTGGGAAGAAAAATCAGGCGCTGTAGGCGCTGCGTCTGTGCAAAATTAATTCATGGGGCAGAAAGTTGCTCGCTCGAGCGCATTTCTTGTGCTCGAGCGAGATATCGCGGATCAGAAAAAATTAAAGATTTTGGAATTAAAACTCTCAAATTTCCAGGATTTATTTCTTTGGCTTTCAAAGCCATATAAAAGAGAGATTAGAGAGCAGATTTAGGGGACTTTTAGACGCAGAAAACACGTGAGGTGGCTAGGGCGGAGACTTGGAGATTGAAGAACGTTCCATTCGAGTTTTTCTTCCCTTCATCTTTAGATTACTAAACTTTTATTGAATATTTTTTTTCATTATTTGAGTAGTTTTTCTTCAACCAAGACCACGAGATTGAGTCTAAACTAATTTATGTTTGAGACTTGGTTACATGTTTGATTATATTTTGGATATTTTAAATTATTGATTGATGTTATTTTAATATTTCTTGTGAATAGTTTGATCACCTATTTACATGTGTGTTGATTAATCACGAATTGAAAGAGGATTGATTAAAGATAGTTTCAAATACGTCATTCAACATATGGTTAAATCGACTAGAAATAGTATTCGGTTTCAGTATGCGGTTTTAGGTGAAAACTGAATTTTCATAAATATTGAATGCGTTTAAGTTTTAATAGAATTAATATGAAATAATTAATCCGTACAACTTGAACAGGTTTAGAAATTTTATAAATAGATTGTTGTATAATATACGAGAATTCACCATGATTGGAATAAACATGATTTTCAGTCTATACCATGTTGATCATAAATTATTCCGGTAACTTTGTGTGTCTTGGTTGTCTCGTTTTAATTAAATTTATTTTCAGCTATTTTAATTCTGATTTCTTAAGCAATTCTTATTTTTATGCAATCTAAACCCTCTTTATTATTGTCTAAATTAAGCTAAATAATTAATTCTTGAGAATTAACTACAGTTTCTGTGGGATCGATACTTGGACTCGTCGTCCACTTACTATTAATTGACCTAGTACGCTTTATAGTATTTATTTAATACCAAATTTTAAGCGGTCAAGTTTTTGGCGCCGTTGCCGGGGACTGTTTAGTTAATATTAGGATAGATTATTTGTTTGAGACTAGACATTTTTTTATTTTTCCTTTGTTTAAATTATTTTATTTTTCTTGTGAGGTACTTGGAGATGGATAATTGACAGGTGTTCACAAGATTTGGCAAAAATACTCAGTTCATGCCGAGTGTTGTTGGACCGAAGAGATTCCCATGTCAATATCACTCCAAGCTTAAGGGCGTACAAAATCAAGACTCATACATAGAGTTGTATGATTCTTATTATAGGCGACAAACGCTCTTTGATGGTTGCTACTGGAAACTTGGGTGATAGAATATAAATTTAGCGCTGACTGGGAGGCAACCCAATGTTTCCTTTCCTTTATTTTTATTTTTATTGTTCTTTTTCTTTTTATTTTTTTTATATTTTGCTAATCTACCGCCTTACCCGTCACCTCTATATGTGCAGTATGTGGCCCCACTAAGAAAAGTAGTTGTTGGAGTTTTACAAATGGAGGAAGAGAACGAAGAATAGACCAGGGGAGTGTTATTTTTGTGTTCATTGTGTTTTTGTTCGTCTTGCAATTGAGTGTGTGTGTGTGTGTTTTTTTTTTTTTTGCATTTTGTTTATTGTTTTTAAAGAATTGAGAGCAATGCTTTGGATAATTAGGGGGAGTCTAGTTCTTATTTAATTGTGTTTTGTGTTGTGTTGCATCTGTTCATGTTTTAGTTTGTTTTCATCTTGTTCTTTTTCATAAATTGTTTGCATGTGTTGTTGAGTAGGATGATAATTGGGAGCCAGTTATGACATGAAGTTAGAAAAATGAATTTTTTTTAAAATGTTTGCCCTTGACTTGACATGAGAAACCGTAGGTTGAACCGTGAATATTTTTAAGCACTCATGTTAAACCAATGAAGTGTAGCAAAATCATTGATGATTTTTGTGTCTGTTTGACCAATTTACGACACTAGGTGTTTTGTGATCTTAATTGTGTCTTTTGAATTCTAACGATCCTATAACAATTGCACTCATAATCTTGGGCGCACCACAATTTTTGAAAAAACGATGAAATTAATTGAAATTTAAAAAAATTAAATATTTAAAGTTTTTCAAAAAATAATAACAAATCCATCCGAGTTTTGGGCAAGGGATTGAAATTCTAATCGCCTATTCTGAAACTAAGTTTGCAGATTCAATGGGGTTGATGCTCCATCCGGGCTATAGACGAGAGGATTGAAATCCAAATCCTATCACAGTTATAGCTAAGTTTGTGGATAATTATTGGGGCTTTAAAAAGCTCGGTGCGAAATCCGGCGGTCCATAAAAATAATTTCAAGAAAGGTGTGTTTGGTTACAGGTAATTGGAAGGAATAGATGCATGAGAGTGATACTTGCATTGATGTGTTATTAGGTCGCTAAGCAGTCTTAAAATGAATTCTTTCTAAGTTGCATGTAACTGGAATAATATTGCATACACACACGTTCACGTTAAACTGAGAGTGTATTGTGAAAAGTTGTGGTTATTTTTATGTTGGCATGTGATTTCTCTGAGGCTAATTCCCAGGAATTTTTCCTACTTTGTTTATTGTGTGTTTTTTGCATTGTTTGTCTTGCTCGATGGAGAGCAAGATTCAAGTATGGGGGAGTTGATAACTGCATTTTGTGTGCATATTTTGGTGTTGTTTTTGTAGTTATTTTGCATGTCCTAATATTGTTTTATGTGTGTTTTTATATGATTTTTTGCATATGTGTGGATTTTACTCTCTGGGTTGATTTTTGTAGGAATTTGTTAAGAAATCATGATTTTGGGCAACAATAGTAAAAATATTATTTTTGATGTTAGAGAGAACCAAATCCAATCTCGACTGTTCAAAATAAAGTTAAAGATGTTTTGAAGCTACTGTCCAAATTTCAGCTTGATCCAACGTCTAGAACTGGAGATATGACCTTTTCAAAAAAACTGTGCGCTGGAAAGAAAAATCAGGCGCCTAGGCTCCAGTTTTTGGCGCCTAGGCGCTGTGTCTGCGCTAAATTAATTCATGGGGCAAAAAAGTTGCTCGCTCGAGCTTAACTTCTTGAGCTCGAGCGAGAAATCGCGGATCAGAAAAAATTAAAGATTTTGGAATTAAATATTGAATGTGTTTAAGTTTGATTATAATTAATTAGAAATAATTCATCCGTCCAACTTGAATATGTTTAATAATTCTAAAAATAGATTGTTGAATAAGATAGGAGAATTCACCATGATTGGAATAAACATGGTTTTCATTCTGTACCATGTTGATCATAAATTAGTTCGGTACCTTCGTGTGTCTTGGTTGTCTCGTTTTAATTAAATTTATCTTCAGCTATTTTAATTCTTATTTCTTAAGCAGTTCTTATTTTTAATTCTTATTTTTATTCAATCTAAACCCTCTTTATTATTGTCTAGATTAAGCTAAATAATTAATTTTTGAGAATTGACTACAGTCTCAATAGGATCGATACTTGAACTCATCGTCCACTTACTATTACTTGACCTAGTACGCTTGCTAGTTATTATTTAATAGTGAATTTTAAACAGTCAACTGCCTTTAGAGAGGCGTAATTACTAACTGAGATAGCCAGCTGGTATACATGCTTATATGTTGCATTTATGTGCCATGATACACATTTTACTGTTTATATATTATGTTGCATGTGCATATTCATGTTGAGTCTGTATTTTCTTCGAGATGAGCCAATGTGTTAGGTTCGCTCAGCCTTACATTTATTGCTTTATGTCTATCACCGGGATACGCTGTAAAGATGGGGAATGATGCTAAGGAGGAGTGTGTGTATGTACCTTGCTGAGTTGTCCACAGATGGTACTGCATACTCATTGGCGCCCATACTGAGCAGAATAATTGAGATATACCCAGTACCCAGTCATTTGCATGCATCATAGTAGGTATGTATACCTGTTCTTATCGTATTGAGCTTAGTCGCTCTCATCCAGTATTTTGTTTCTTGGACACCTTATTCGACGGGGAATGTCTCACGTTGGACGACACTGGCGGTTCAAGACAGGGTTGACGCTAGAGAAGTGTTCTGTGAGTTCCTTAGTTTTAGTGAATTTAATACAGCGTTTTGTTATGGTTGTATAACATATTATTTTATTATGGGTTTTAGTTATCAATTGTATTCCGCCGATTTGGGTTGTAACATGATTTTAATTTCCATTTTTAATTATTTTTGTCTTAAGATAATTGCATGATTATTAGTAGCAGATGATCCGGGTTTGGTCACTACAGAGTTCTCTGCAAAATTCTCTTACAAAGACAAAATTCTTTCAAAGAGTCCAGTTCAAATATTTAAATGACCAGCACTCCTGATGTCAGATCAATTGTAGATCAAACGTACTACACTTAAAATCTTAAACAAGCGTTGAAGATTGACTTGTTGAAGATTTTAAGTGATTGTTGTTAATATATTTCTATCAAAAAAAAATTTGATTATAAGGATACTAGAAGTTCTAATCAAGATTCGATTGGATTGGCTTTGTACAAGTAGTTGTTTAAATCAAAATATTCTAGTAAAATCCTTCTGGAAACATACATAAAAACTTTGCATTCTAACTTCCATAGAAGTACTTGTGTTATTGTATTAACTATTTATCAAATATTTGAAGAAAACCATATTAAATAACACGTGACGAGAGTATTTTGGTCACAACAATACATGTCATAATATTAGGAACATATCTTTTTCAAAGAATTTATAACCATTGCAACCGAAGCGTATAAATAGACTTGAAGATAAGTTGAGGAACTCTCTTGAATCTTTGAAATCTAAAGCATTCAGTCGTGCATTCAAGCTCTCAAATATTCAATCCAACAACTGATTAAATCCAAGTAGCACACTCTCAAAGTATTCTATCTGATGAGTGAAGGATCAATTTGTGCTATGTTTTCAATTGTAAATATATGTTTATTTTCAATCGATCGAGGATTGTATTTGTAATAAGTTTTGTACTAGGATTTTTAGTTGAGACAATATTTAAGTCCTATCTAAACTACGGTGTTGCAAAGTATTGTAATTCTCAACTCTTCTATTGTAAACCTTCCTGATAGGAAAAGGATGACTTAGGAGTTATTAAGTCTCCGAATATTTAGAAACAATCACTTGTGTTCTTTATTTTTAGTCGAGCTATCTTTATAGTGTTCTTATCTGTCAGTTGACCTTCTCCGCACAACTATTGTTGGTTAACTGACATTGATAGCCAAGAAAGAGGAAAGGTTTGAAGTGTGTATTCACCCCCCCCCCCCCAAAAAAAACACATTCACGATCCAACATTGATCAATCCAACTAACTTTATATGTGTTTTCACACATGTTTCCTATTAAGATAACATCACCAAAATAGATTTCACCAGGCAACTGTGTTTCTTTAACTCGCCTAAGTACCTTTTGTCACATAGTTTACTGATGCTGATTAGATTGTATTTCAAATTCAACACTAGCAATACATCATTAGTGATAATGTTATCATGGAAAATCTTACTCTTACCCACTGTTTTTTCTATGGAATTGTCAGCAAATGTGATTTTTGGACCTAAGCAAAAATTCATTTGTGCAAAAAAATTGAGCTTCTCTAGTCATGTGTCTTGAACAGTCACTGTCCAAGTACCAAACTAAATATTTTAGTTATTCTACTTCTATTACCTATATTCACAACATGTTCCCCATACCTTATTGGATCAGATGGGATTAATCCTATAGAAACCCAAAATTTGATCATCTTTATTGATCAATCATTGTGTGAATCCATTAAGGTATGTACTCGTGCAGATGCATTTGATTGACGTGTGTGGTGTGTGCTAGAAATCATGTGTTATTTGACCTTACACGAGTATTTTAGTTTCTTGTATCTTTTCTAAAGAGGACTGTAATTATCGTATTTTTTACCCTGACCATTCATCAATTCATGCCTAGGTCAATTGGACTTTGGAGGCTTTCAGTCGGGCTTTGCACTAGAACTATCTGATACGTAGTCAATCCCACACCTCCTAAAGTCAAAACTTCTACAATCTTCTATTGTTTAGGGGAAGGGTCACCGTGTTCATTTCCAATACTGGACATTAGAAAATGAATGTATTTTTCTTTGCACATGTTAAGTTTTGGTCGAGTACTCGACTCCCCAATGCAGTAATTGTTGGCCGAGACCACTCTTGTCTCAACTTGGCCTCTTTGACTCGTGCATCTCAATTAGAAAAACTGAAGACTTGTTCCAGGTTTTGATCAGTTTAGTCATCCTCAAATTCTTAGATTATAACTATTGACTCTCCAATTGTATCATATCATGCTTTGTCATGAGCATAGCAATCTTTGCCTTCAGACTTATTTTCTCAACTAATTGTTCCCATCTGGGCTCAATTGATATGTCTGGAAGATCATTGCTATGTTTTGACTTCCTCGTATGAAAAGGATAATTTGTGTTACTCGTTCACCATCTCGTGCAATGCATTCACTAACTCTTATCATGTAAAATCACAAGAGTCAAAGTCAAATACATATTCGCTAATGGATGGTTGATCATCATTTGCCATCAAGCATCTGATGTCCTCATCATCAGTCAAGCTAATTGATGTTTCCGACTCGGATGAGTCACTGTCAGAGGCTGCCTATTTAGTCTTGATTTCCTCAACTATCAACATCTCATGTTTCTTCTTGTGGTGCTTCTTTTATTATTTGGGCTTTTTGCTCTTCTCATAGGCTTCTTGCCCTTGTTTACTAATTTCTTCTCATATTTGCAGTCAGCAATGAATTGGTCAGTCTTTCCACAATTATAGCATGCCAACCCCATGTGCCACCACATCTTACATACACTATAGTATATTCAAGGTCTTCAGCTAAACATCTTATAGTATGTCACAACATAATAATATGATAAAAGATAAAGTAAACGCCATTATAAAAGTGTAAATTATATTAAACAAAAGATTGTTTATACATAGAGTCATAAAAGCCCTTAGCCACAAGTTGGCTCACCGGGCACCCACTCTTTCAATCTCCCACTTGCCCTAAAGCCAACTAGTCATACTACGCAATCCCATTGCTTCGCGATGTTTGTCAAATAATGGTCCTGGCAAGGGCTTAGTAAGTGGATCAGCGATATTGTTTGAAGAGGCCACTCTCTCGACAGTGATGTCTCCTCTTTCCACGATCTCCCGGATGATGTGGTATTTCCTCAGTACGTGTTTGGATTTTTGATGAGACCTTGGTTCCTTTGCCTAAGCAACGGCACCCGTGTTGTCACAGTACACCGGGACTGGACCAACAACTTCAGGAATAACGCCCAACTCTTGGACGAAATTCCTCATCCAAACGGCCTCTTTAGCAGCAGCTGATGCCGCAATGTATTCTGCCTCAGTGGTGGAATCCGCTGTGGTGTCCTGCTTGGAACTCTTCCAAGAGACAGCACCGCCATTGAGCATGAACACAAATCCAGAGGTTGACTTCGAGTCATCCACGTCACTTTGGAAGCTAGAGTCGGTATAGCCTTCCAATTTCAATTCTCTTTTTCTGGTAGTTTATCCTGTAAGTTCCACCTTGATTCTTTTTTAGGAACTTCCCACACTTCTTCACAAATAATGACATGGCGTCATTACATAGTTGTTCAGCGGTCTTCTCGAGTGGACAGGGTACTTCCAACTTCATTGATGCAAAGGCCTTGGTTATTGGGGTGGTCAACTTATCACCCTCTCTTCTTTATAGCTCGAACTCATAAGTCTTCAAATCAGCAAATAAATCATGCAAATCCAATTTTTTGAGGTCTTTAGATTCCCTCATCTCCTTGGTCATCACATCCCATTATTTTTGAAGACCTCTCATCACTTTCAAGATGATTTCCCTGTTTGGATAGACTTTCCCGAGTCCATTTGTTCGATGACAATACTGCCGACACACTCATCCAACTCAGTCATTGTTTTTCCATGATTCATTTTGATATGTCAAATTTTTTAGTAGCTACAGATAGCTAGTTCTTCTTTGTTTTTTAATTGCCTTCACATATCTGGATCAGCTTCTCCCATATTTTCTTTTGCATTTTTACACATCTTGAGTTAAATGAAGGTCTTTTTATCCAAGATCTTGAAATAGTTTTTCCACCCAAAGGCGAAGTAATAGAAACAACATCCGATAAAGGCTCGGCAAATAAATCATGCATCACGATAAATCTTTCTTAAATAAAATAGTGAGAAGCACTCGTATCAATCAAAACATACGCACGATAACCAAAAATCGAACAGTTACCTGCTATCACATCATTCGGAGCTGCATTGGCCTGATCTTCTGTCAAATCAAACACCCTCGCCTGCTGTCGAGGAGGTTGGTTCTGATTTTGATTACATCCCTGACAAGACTGCTGCTGGGGCTAAAAAGAATGGACTGCAGAAGCTAATCTCTCGGGCTGAGCTGGCAGTCAAGAAGAACTGCCGCTCTGAGCTTTATCGGATCCTCGCTGAGGACAGACTCTAGCAAAGTGACCCGGCTGCTGGCAGATATTACAACTACCAAACACGCCTTGACACTGATCACTTGGGTGACGGCCTCCACACTTACTACACGATGCTCCTAAAAACCCTGAATTCTGCCCAGAACTGAACTGTCTAGAGCCACTGGAACTCGATGAACTATTCCCAGACTTCTTAAATTGCTTCCCTTTCAGTCGATATTGATCTTGCCTGTTTTTGCCACTGTTACCTCCCTCAACCCTCTGAGACTGATTCGTCTGCTGAGAAGGTTGGTACTGATACTGAGAATTCTGAGTCTAAAACTGAACAGGCTGATTCTGAAAAAATCTTTGTTGTTGCTGAGAACTAATTTTCTCGCTGCATCAATAGTCCAGCTTTGGCTCCTTTTGCCTGATCCATAGCATCTGTGAAGTTATTGGGTCTCCCAGTATTGACCAAGGTGAAAATCTCAGGATTCAAGCAGTTGATGAAATGATCGGCCTTGGCTTCTTCATTATCTGCGATGTGAGGTGCGAACCTCAAGAGACTGTCAAACTTGCTCACGTAATCCTCGATGCTCAAGTTCCCTTGCTTCAATTCGCAAATTCGGCATCCTTTTCCTTTCGGTACGAGATAGGAAAGAATTGCTTATAGAACTCAGTCTTGAACAATCTCCAAGTGACAGCGGTGCCTCGATTCTCATTTGCTCTCTTGGTTGTGGTCCACTAATTCTTAGCAACACCCTGTAGCCGGTAAATGACTAACCTGATTCTGCGGTCATCGGTATAGTCGAGGGAATCAAAGAGTTGATCAATGTCCTCTAGCCAACTTTCACAATCGACGGAGTTCTCGGTACCCATCAAGGTAGGTGGTTGGAACGATCGAAATCTCTTCAATAGAGTTTCCATAGGGGTCGCGGTAGCATCAATATGATCCACTCCAGTACTACCCTGATCATTCGGAGGAGTTACTGCTGGCTGCGGATTCTCATTAGAAGGAGGAACCAAGTGTGGTTAATTCCTTCGCACAAATCGTCGAGGTGCCATCTGATATCAAAGGGTTAGGACACAATATCTCAATCACAATCTCAATCTCATAACTTCGGTGTCCAAAACTCTGCTTTGAGTACTCATGAATCTCAAGGATATTCGAGAACAGATAATAGCACAAGGCAGATACATATCACGTAATTCATGCTTTATAAATTAAATCACAACTCATGTAATTCAATTAATTCAAGAATCAATAAAGCATGCTCGTACATATTTAAAATAATCATTTAATTAAATCAATCACATGCGAGAATTCAATTCATGCGGACTCGATCTACCCCGCTCACTCTAGTTCAATTCCAAGAATCTTATCGCTCTGATACCACTTAATGTGAGACCCCGTTTATAATCTTCTATACTCAGGTTTAAACAATCAAAGTAAAAGAAAAAGCATGCCAATTTTTTTTTTTATAAAAGTCTCGCGCGCACGCAGGCAACGCGGCCAGAGGCCTCGAGGGAGGCTCGCGCGAGGTGATGTGCTCGCGTGCGCGCGGGCAAGATAATCCGAGCCCTACAGGCTTCTCGCGTGCGCGCAAGGTTCGCAAGCCAATCGGGCAGAAAAGTGCAGGATCCTGGAAAAATCACTCAAAGGCAACTCCAATCAATTAAAACCCATACACACATACAAATCAACATTTAAACGTACAATATTCTAAGTTCTGCTCAAAATACAACATATCAAGTTCGACGATAGGGTTCGATCGAATAATCAAAATAAAATACAAGTTCAACAGACACAACCCTACGACACGGTGTCTCACTTCTATCATTCTAAACCCGTGCTAACCCAGACGACTCGGTCCGGCTCCTGATCCTCCTGTTGTCAAGTACACATACAAACAAAAAAAACAGTCGGATAACCCGGTTAGAAATATAATTTCCAAGTAAAAGAGACAAACATACAATAAAAATTAAACATCTCATATTGAAATGTAAAAAACATCAATAATTCAAAATGAGAGTGGATGTATGCATGACTTCAAAACTCGGGATTATCAAGTCAGATAATCGAAATATCAATCGGTACTCGGTTGGGATCCCGGGGTCAAGTCATTACAAACAACCCACCTACACTCACATTCGGGGTGGATGTCGCACAACTCAAACCCCTAGACTTAAGAGCAACTATAAGAAGTATTATAGCACTTGGAAAAACTTGAAATCCAAGGCCACTTCAATATAGCTTCCTAAATCGTCTAATTTCAAAACGAATCAAACATTCGGCTCAATATGAATGCAAGTGTAAACAAAATAAATCAATCAAGTTCACACCAACAAATTAACATGCAGTATATGATTTTCGGGACTCGAGAATCAATCGAACTCGAGTATTCAACCCCATTAAATTCAATGTTGTCTTTTACCTTTTCAAGTTCGTCGGGGATTCAAATCTGAAAATGACAACGAACTCAATCAATATCGAATCAAATCAAAACAAACCATTACAAGAAGTTCAATACTATACCGTCTTCAACTCTCGAATCAGTTAAAACTCCCAAGTTCATTCCAAACCCGAATCTTTCAATCAAACTCTGAAAATGTAGAACATACAGATTCGATATCAATTCATCAACTCAAGCAAAACCCGGAAATCAAACCGAAATAATAAAACCAATAATCCAAACTCGATTTCGACGGCATAACGGCTATAATCGGTCAAACCAAAAATCTCAAACCAATTATCATCATCAATACAACTCAAACCCATCTTCCAAATCCAACAAACAACCAAATTTACCATAATTCCAAAACCCATTTTCGAAAATATGCTCCAAAAATCATATAAGATCTAAACTTTCTTCTTTTTCTGAACCGACTTTGAATACACGGTCTATGCTAGCTCAAGAACAACATACCCGAAAATTATCGAATTCTGACAACCCAACAAAAATCAAAGTTCATAGATCATAGCAAAACTTACGGCAAAACGACGCCCTCATTTCGGTGATCGTGAATCTCAACTCGAAACAAAAATCTGACGGTCGGATCGTGCGAATCGAAGGAAGAAAAAGCTCGTAATGTTGGCCATGGCTTCTCTCGTTCTCTCTCTCTTGGTTGGCGTGAAGAGGAAGGGAGGAAGAGGAGTGATGAGTGATGGTGAGATAGATAATAATAATATAACACTCCCAATTGACTAGTCAACCGACAAATTGCAATCCGGTCCCTGAAACTCCAAACTCAAACAATTCAATCCCGGCTCAATTAATCTCCATTAATTCAAAATAAATAATAATCAACTCTAGTAATCACGAAATAATTAATTTCAGGGCCTTACAAACTTAAAGTACATCAAAATAGCTACAAAATCATGAAGTAACAAGAGTTCTTCAACTATACTTATGTCTTCTAGTAGGTTCATCAAGGATCTACTCATCATTTGCGCTAGAACCCGAGTCCACACGTGCTAAGTCTCTCTCTCGAGCTATCAATGTCTTCTCTGACTAGCTCCTGTCTCATCTGTTGACATGCACACATACAAAACAAGACAACAGCCGAAAAACATCCGGTGAGAATATAATTCTCAGTATAAACAATATATACATATCAGAGTCATATCAATTCAACTCTAAACATATCAAATCAAAACTTCAAGTAAATAGCGCGTGTATATCAAGAATTGATTCATATGAAATCGTTTTCATCGAGATTCGTATACGATCTTGACATGGATATTCATCTATCGGACCTTGGCAAGAATCAATTCATTATCATATCATATCATATCATATCATAATCAATAAAGATCCACTACCTGAGATGGATCGACAACATCAAATTCTAAATCAAGAATAAAACATAATCAGTATGTGATTTCTTCGAGATAACTCAAGATTCATCAACCTCGAGTATCGAATCCCTGACTCTCTATATTGTCTTATACCTTTCGTTTCGTTTTTTTCTTCTCGATTCCTTATGATCAAATCTTGCTTCGAATCTAAATAACAACAAGCACTTCATATCAGCATTCTATTCTAGTTCAACCAATTCTGCATTTAATCTTCATGACAAACAACTTCCAAAACTTGTTCATTCCTTCTTCTTCGGTTCGAAGGCTGCAATCTCGAGTTCATCAACTTATTACAATTTTGAAATCAGTAGTGCAGAAGCTCAAGATTATCATTCCACTCAAAGCAATACATATATCAGAGTCTATTCAAGTTCCCAACTCAATCTTCAATGCAAAACAACTTCAAACCTCACTCAAAGCTTCATTGATCGAAGTTGGAGTTCTCGCGCCCGTCACGCTTCAAAATAAATTTGAAATGTAGTGATCATAAGATCGATTTATCAGCTATAAATTCTTATAATCCTCAGTTCATGCACAAGACATGATCAAAACATCTTTAAATCGTAAATCGACGGCGTAACGACTAAACAAAATGGTAACCGCACCGATATCAAACTCAATCCAACATTCAAACTAACTTCATAAACAATATATATCAGCAAAATACAATCATAAACCAGATAAAAAAAACATGGATAGGTTCGAACAATAGGCTGGAAACTACATAACAATCAAACCGATATCCTTCTTCAATCCGACATTGATACGGTAACGCATATAAACTCAAGAACACTAATTTATGCTTCAATTTTGATTTCCCCAACATTCTAATTTCAAAATATTCTGTAAAAATCAAAATACTTACACCGAATTTAAGCTCTCATTGCAAGGATTCCAAAACTATGCTCAGTTTTGAAATCGGACAGCCGGATCAAAAGATATCGAAATTAGAAGATGAAGAATGCTCTTGAAAATGGCGTGTGGGAGCTTCTGAAATTTCCTTGTTCCTTGCTGCTGAAGTTCACGTGAAAGAGGTTGAAAAATGAGTCAAAGAGATATATATTAGCTTATTTGTAATTTAGTCCCTAAACTCTTTAGTAATTGCAAATCAGTCATCGGCCAATATTTTAATTCAATTTCAATCCTAAATAATTTAATAATATTATAATTTAATTATAAACTCCAAAAATTCTCAAATTAAATAGTCTCGGATTAAAATTAAATAATCTCGGGTCTTACTCCTGAAACTTCGATAATTGAAATTCGGTCTCTGCTCAATTTCTGACATGCCAATTTAATCCCTTCAATATCTTAATCTCGGAAGGTAATTCCTAATTCCATAATTTCTCAATGGAAATATTCAAAATCTCTTAATTTAAGAATCTGGGATTTTAAATCTCAATATCCATTATTTCCATATTAAATATTTTCGACTTGAAAATTAAATCTCTAATTTTCATAAATTGCAGATTCATATTTTCCCCAAATACGGAATTTATATCTCAAATTTCATAATTACTAACGTCCTAGTTTCGAGTCCTTACAATTCCTCCCCTCTAAAAAATTATTTCGTCCTCGAAATCACCTGCAGTCGGAATATCAAATCTGATAGGAAAAATGAATATTTGAAGTAATTATTACTTCAATCACATAACCTTGAACCTCTTAGCTTATCTATTAATTTCATTTCTGGGTATCTCTTCCATTCTGTGTCTATTCTTTTGTACTTTAATTAGCTGAGGAGAATTATCTCCGAGCTATCTCTCTTTCAATTAAAGATCTGTTGAATACTCGACTTAACTCAGAATCTTATTAAACTCTGGCTCATCCAATTGAAGTACATAAGAAGAATTTATCGGATACTTCCTTTTCTTAGACACATGGAACAAATCTTATGTATCTTATCGAGTTGACAAGAATAAATCTGTCAAAGAAATTCCTTACCCTTATTCATCTTTAATGACACTTTTCTTTATTCTATATCATTCTATGTTTTGTTGCAGAACATATATCAAGTCTATACTGTCATTTTGATTACCACTTCGATATCAGTATCTATTATTCACATTCATAAGTCGTATCTCATACTTTGTTCATCTTTCAGTTGTACAAATCAATAATCACTGTCTCTGTCTTTTCCTCAAATCACATTTGATTTGATAGCTGATATTTCTACAATTCTTGTTCTCAACACAAAGCATTTCTGATTATCAGCATCAGTAGCTTTATATCCATCAGATAGATGTTACAGGAATTAAAATAATCAAGTGGCAAAATCAATCAATTAGCACCGAATCAGGTACTAGAGTTTTGAGTCTCTCCCCTAATCTGAATAGTCAACTTAGACAGTTCATCGAGCAGAGAATGGTATAATGCAATCACATATAACCACACACTCAGAATCTCTGAGAAGAAATGCCACAATCTATCAAAAGAAATCTAAAGTTTTCCAGCTCAATCGAATTCTATCTCAATTCAAATCGCAAACTCATGACCATTTGAATAATTTCAAACTACAAATTTTCTTTTTGTCGAAAATTTGTACGTATTTCGACTCGAAAGTGGCTAAACTGTTACATAAACCACTTAATCTCTTCTTTTTTGTTTCTTCCACTGGAAATTCGGATATCGAAAATTAAATTCTGTCATATCTGCATCCATTTCCTTTCATCAATAATGATTTTTGATAAGTGTATTTTATACACTTAATTTATATATGATTTTAATTATTAATTGTTTGTTTCGAGCAGATTTATGTGGGTGTTTTGTTGTTTTTGTGAGTGTAGAAAATTATTGATTTTATGTGGAAAAGGGAGGAAAAAGAGAAAAGAAGTAAAAGGGAAGAAAAGAAGAAAGAAAAGAACGTACAGACAAGAAGGAATAAATTCTTGGGCTTTTTGTTGGGCTTTTGTGCATGGTATAAAAGGGAATTCTTATCAGACTTGGAAGAGGAGCCGCCACAAAAAATCATACGCATATCAGAGAACAGGGATTGATCGAGATTGTGAAGATTTCTGGGAAGAAATTTGGAGCTTTATCTGAAGAACAAAGACGGAGTTCGATAGATCGGACACGGCGTTGACGACGGATTTGTTTTTTTTATCTTTTATTTATTTTATTCTGAATATGTTTGGATTTTTGAACATGTTTTAGTTTATTCATAATTTTATTATGAACTAAATTTTTAGAGTCTAGAGGTCGGATGGAACCTGGTGTAGACGCTTTCATGAATTTTTGATTTTATTGAATTGAGTTTCTTCTAGATTAATTGTTTTTTTCTAGAATTGATTGTTTTTTCAATTATCTGATCAATAATTGATTTGTTATATTTATTTGAAATCATTGCTCGGGAGAGGGGATTTTGAATAGGACATTAGAAACTACACTGTTAATTATTTATACAGCTCGGAAGAGTGTATGATTTTAACAGAGCTTTTAAAAAAAACATTTTTTTGTGATAGATCACTGCGATAAATTCTTAATAGGAATATTGGAATTGAATTGTAGTTGATAAACATTATTTGTTGCTCGAGAGAGGGAAATAATAAACTTAAGTGTTCTTGGCTATTAATTGACTGAAATTCATGAAGATTAATTATTTAGGATTGACTGTTGTTGAAACCAGGTGAAATCTATACCTCTAGACCGTTTTTCTATGATTGATTATTCCGGAACGTTGTGTGTGTGCTATCTAAAATCATTTGATTATTTATTTTTCTGCAAAATTCTGAAAGTTTGATTTTGTAGATAAAGTTTGGACTATTTTAATTACAAGAACTGAATATTTTTATTTTACTCCCTGTGGGATCGATATCTGATTTTATCACTTTATTAAAACTTGACACTCGTACGCTTGCGAGGAATTTTCACAAGAAGTTTTTGGAGCCGTTGCCGGGGAGTAAATTTTGATTATTTTTTAGTCTTGTTACCAATTAGTCTAGATTTTAATTTAAAGTTTTATTTATTTTATTTTAAGTTACTAATTAATTTTTTCTTATTTTTAATTGAAGTCTATGCGATGATCTCAAAGTGCGAATTCTTTACTGTTTGATCCGGAGATCGAGCGCACTGCACGTGATTTAAGAAGAATTAGAGGAGAAGAAATTGAGAGAATGGCTGAAGAGAACGTCAATCAAGCTCCCCTAGTGCCAATTAGAGATCACTTCAGGCCAGTAATCCAGACTCACTACTCTGGAATAGCTCGTGGAACTATCAACGCAAACAATTTTGAACTGAAGCCGGCGTTAATCAACATGGTGCAATCAAACCAATTTAATGGGAGCGTCACTGCTGATCCTCACCTACACCTACGCACCTTCTTGGAGATAACCGATATGGTAAAAATTAATGGTGTGTCTGAGGATATTATTCGCTTACGCTTGTTTCTGTTTTCTCTCAGGGATCAAGCCAGAAGTTGGCTCCAATTACTGCCGCTTGGAAGCATCACTACTTGGGAGGGGATGGCAGAAAAATTTCTTGCAAAATATTTTCCACCTGCCAAAACCACCCAACTGAAGATAGAGATCAGCACATTCTGGCAGATGGACTCTGAACAGCTCTACGAGGCATGGGAAAGGTATAAAGAATTACTTAGACGTTGTCCTAACCACAATTTTGCAGATTGGGAACAGATCGAGTGGTTTTACAACGGACTGAATGCGCCTACGAGAATGAATGTGGATTCTATGGCTGGAGGTACTATATTTGCGAAGGATCATGTTCAGGCCTACGATATGCTGGAACAGATGACGATCAATAGTTTTCAATGGCCATCTGAGCGTATGGGAGTCAAGAAGCCAGCTGGAGTGTATGCAGTGGATCCTTTCACATCCATCACTGCTCAATTATCTGCACTGACTACGCAGGTAGCTTCTTTGAATAAGATTCATGTTGCAGATTCAACTGGAGTTGAGGGATCACATACACCAGAGCAAGTTAGTTATATCAATCCTAATGGCTACCGAGGTTATGGAGCTTACAGAGGTAATCCGGTTCCTAATGCTTATCACCCTAGTTTGAGGAATAATGAAAATTTTTCATATGCTAACAATACTAATAAGGGTGATAGTAAGCTGTCTTTGGAGGACGTTGTTAGTACCTTTGTGCAGGAATCAGGTAAGAGGATGGTGAGAACTGAGTCTCGCCTTGACAGCTTGGAGACGCACATGGCCAACATGGGTGTAGTACTTCAATCCATGGAGACTAGCATTGGGTAGTTGGCGAACGCACTGAAAGACAACAACCGCGGCCAATTCCCAAGCAATACTGAGGTGAATCCCATTGAACAGTGTAAGGCCATCGAGTTGAGGAGTGCCAAAGAAGTTGGAGTCCAAAACCCTACTGTTGCGGAGGAGAAATTTGAGAAGGAAGTCAAAGAAAAGGAGCTTAAAACTGAGCCAATACCGATGTACAAGTCTTCACTTCCCTACCCGCAGAGGTTCAAGAAGAAGGAGTTTGATGAGCAGTTCTCCAAGTTCTTGGAGATTTTCAAGAAAATTCACATCAACATCCCCTTTTCTGAAGCTTTGGAGCAAATGCCAAACTTTGTGAAATTCATCAAGGAGGTGATGTCCAAGAAGAGGAAGCTGCTGGAGAATGAAGTTGTCAATCTGACAGAAGAGTGCAGTGCGGCGCTTCAAAAGAAGATGCCACAAAAGCTTAAGGATCCAGGGAGTTTTACTATTCCTTGTTCTATTGGCTCTTCTTATTTTAATAATGCACTTTGTGATTTAGGGGTCAGTATTAACTTAATGTCATTATCTATTTACAGGGCCTTGGAGTTGGGAGATATGAAATCGACTAAGATTTCATTGCAATTGGCGGATCGGAGCATTGCATATCCCCTAGGAATTGTTGAAGATGTTCTAGTCAAGGTGGATAAATTCATCTTCCCAGCGGATTTTGTGATCTTGGATATTGAAGCGGATCATGGTGCTTCGCTGATTTTTGGACGCCCGTTTTTTGCTACTGCTGATGCCAAAATAGATGTCAAGAATGGTGAATTATCGATGGGTGTGGAGTATGAACGAGTGGTCTTCAACTTATTCACGAAAGCACCCAATCCACCCATTGAAGAATTGTGCTTAATTGAACCAATTGTGAAGTTAGAGAGCTGTCCAAGAGCTAATTTTGAGGTTAAATCAAAGAGTAAAGCGCCAAATTTATCGACGACAAAAACCACGAAGAAGAAGAAAGCAAAATTTAAAAGGCGGTTCGTGGAATTTATTTGGCGAGTAAAAGAGAAAGGAAAGACTTAATACCGGTGAAAGTTGGGCTGACGACTTTAAACCAAGCACTACTTGGGAGGCAACCCAAGAATTTTCTTTTATTTTAGTTTTAATTGCTTTTATTTTCATTTTTAGTTAATTTTTGTTATTTATTTTTTTAAAGTATTTTGTTATCAATTTTTTAATCCTAATTCTTGTCAATTTTTAATTTTTTTTCAGGCTTAAAAATCTCGATTTCGAGGAAGAGGGGCGCCTGCCCCATTCATCCGAGCAACCCGTGCTTAACTCTGGGAGAAATTTTGGATTGAGTATCGAACTAAAGGCGCGCCCGCGCCGCCCCTCTAGAGCGCCCGCGCACACACTTTGGATCACTAATGCAACACCAGCGCAAACGAGCTTCCCAAGTGCGCTCAAACCAGCGCAATCGCGCATGCTTTCCGCGCATAATTAAGAGCAAACAAAGAATTCCATTAGCGCATACATAAGCGCAATCGCGCGTATTATCCGTTCTTCACTAGCGCAAACAACGATTCCTTTCTGCGCCTTATTTAGCGCAATCGCGCGTTTGTTCGGCGCGAACAAAAGACCCATCTGCGCTTCATTAAGCGCAATCGCGCATCCCAACCCTTGTGTTTTATCTTTTCCAAGCTTTTTCAAATCCCATCACAGACTCGTCACCCCAGTCCGAAACACTCTCACACTCCATCTCCCGACTTCACTTCTAAAATCCTAGAGTCCACCAAAGTACTAACATATTTGGGATTTTATCTTGATCACAAGTAGAGCATCTCAGATTTCATCACTTGTTTCTTTGATTCATCCACGCTCTCGCACAAAAACAGGAGGTTCATCGAGGGGTTGTGCAAATTTCTTGAATCGATAATAAGCTATATTTTTCTCGTAAATTTGATCGGTGTTGTATCAATTGTGATTGGAGGCAGGTTGTTTTGTATGAATTGCGGTAATGGGAGTAGTTGATGTCATGTAATTGAATGGCATTGAAGTAGTGCATGAGACGTGTTTGATGAATTGCCTGGGCTAATATCTTGTCAAAGTTGCTGCTCTTTGTATTTGAAATTGTGATCAATTCATAGTGGCATTGGATTTGTGTTGAATTATTGAGTTATAATGCCGCCAAAAACTAAAGGAAAGGGAGCACTATCTACTTCATCTACTGCCTCATATGATCGCCATCGGTTTTGGAATGCTACAGCCGAATCTTATTATGTTGAGTTGAGTGAGAAGGGAATGCAAAAAGAAAGAGGAATGAGCCAGACAGAGCTTGATGCTCCGACACTAATTGAAGCAAGAAGAAGAGGATGGGAAACGTTTGTTAAGAGTCCGTCAGAGGTCGTTATATCTTTGGTTTATGAGTTTTACGCCAATCTAATGGTCAAAGATATGAATCTCAAGTTAGAGTTAGAGGTAAACTGGTGGCGTTTGACAGTCTCACAATTAATGATCTTTATGACATGACAAACATTGAAGATGATGAGTATCAGGCATTCAAAAATGTGCCATTTCCCGATGATCTAGTACTTCAGACTTTATGTCATGAGGGAGCGGAATGGAAGAAAAATGCAAGGCACGAGCCTGTTACATTTTCATCTATTTTTCTGCGATGAGAAGCGAATAACTGGCATGAGTTTGTAGCTGCCAGGATGTGTCCGTCTGGGCATACATCAAATGTGACAAAGGCCAAGGCTACTCTTGTTTAATCCATTGTGACCGGAAAATCTGTTGATGCTAGGAGGGTAATTCAAGAGTCTATCATTGTTGCTGCTATGGGATCTTCTACTATCAGTTTACCCCATTCATCTGTGATTACTGAGCTTTGTCAGAGTGCCGGTGTTGTGTGGGATGATACTGAGCAAATTCTTCAGATACGAGGTCCTATAAAAATTACCAGTGCATTGAAACGAGATAAGCAGAAGAAAGCAGCCAGTACTTCTGAACAGTCAGCTGAACCACCGCAGCCCTCTGAGCCCCTACCACACTTTGAGCCAGCACCTTCCCATTTGGAAGATGATGCGAGCACATATGACATACATGCATGACTTCACTGCTGCTCTCGCCCAGAATTATCCTTCCACTGTTGTGCCTTACCCACCTCCTCCGCAGTGGTCTCCTGATGATACTGCTGATGCTGCACCTTCTTTTCATGGAGATGATGATGATGACGCCGGGTACTGATGCTCGGTGTCGAAGGTATGAGTCCCTTGTTATTTTATTGATTTTTAATCATTAGGGACAATGATTATATTAAGTTTGGGGGGATGAATCATTTTTTGCAAGGATTTAGTTGATTAGTGTTATTGTGCTTAATAGATAAAATTTTTGTTTGAGTTGAGTTGAGTTGAGTTGAAAAAAAGTCGAGAAAGAATTGGATGCATGGCTGTTGATAAAAAAATATTTTTGTGCTATAACTGAAATCCATGACTGTCTGCCAATCTGACAAATATTTTTGAGAAAATGGAACCAAGTGAATAAACAATTTCCTATATACTCTGTGATTAATACTATAATCTGATTTTTGAAACATACAAACATAGAGATGATTGAGGCATTGTTTGAAATTTTGGGCCTAATTTTCATTGAAAAAATTTATCCTTAGTTGCCTATTTGAGCTTACACGTATATTAGTACTTTGAGGTATGAGAATTCTGAAATTTGTTGTGAAAATCATCGTTTACTGCTGATGATTATTTTTTTCTGCACTGATTGAATTTGTATGATTTAATTGTGGATTGATACTTGTCTAGAACTAGTTCGGACACTCTTTGAGGCGCAATACGGGAAAAACTGAGATTAGGAATGATTTAGGCAATTTTTCTGAATTCGTTTGAGCCTTTCAAGCTACCCATTAATACATGTTATCCCTAGTACCTTGTTTGAGCTTTATTGAAAATCGAATGGCATGCGTGTAAAAGTGTGATTAAACCCCATTCGTCATTATTTCAAGGTCCTACATTGACTTCCTGAATAGCTTATACACTAATTCCTACCTTTAAGGGAGTAATTTGAATGCTAAATTGTTTTATGCTCCTAGTTGATATTTGTAAAAATGGAATGGTGTGGTGGATGAATTGAAAAGATGAAAAGAGGTAGTAGAAAGAAAGAAAAAAAATTGAAAAAGTTGTGAAAGAAGTTGTGAGAAAAAGTTGAATCAGTGAAGTGAATTGAAAAAAAAGAATTAAGTGTGAAAGAAAAGGAGTTGAAATTAGAGTTTAAGCATGAATATAAATTACTCCTTAATTTGAATTCTTATCCTTTATTTGTAGCCATGAGCCAGACCTTACATTATAAGCTGAATAAGTCCTATTGACCGAGTATCAGTTGCCCAATATACTAGTGGAGAAGAGTTGCGAGAATTTAGCATATGGACTGTTGATTGATACTTTTAATGATTATGAATTTTGATCGAAACACGCACACACTATTATTCTTTGCATTTACCTAATTGTGAGTGTTTTTGATTTTATATCCTTTATTTGATCTTATGCTACCTTGAAAAGTCCTCATGATCTATGAATGTTTGAATTGAACTTGGAGAATGGTGTTTTGAACTTGAGTTACGGAGATTGTGAGTTTATGCGATTATTTTGTTATGACTAAAACTTTCAAGTTTTAGTAGGTTGGATGAGATTGGATTTGAAAATTCTTTGAAATCATTGTCGAGGCCATTGCTCCATAATATTTCTTGATTATTCTTGTGAGTTTATGATTATTTGAGTTTTTGGAAGTTATTGTTTTGAATAGTTTTGCTCAGGACTAGCAAAAGTCTAAGTTTGAGGGTATTTGATAAGTGTATTTTATACACTTAATTTATATATGATTTTAATTATTAATTATTTGTTTCGAGCAGATTTATGTGGGTGTTTTGTTATTTTTGTAAGTGTAGGAAATTATTGATTTTATGTGGAAAAGAGAGAAAAAAGAGAAAAGAAGTAAAAGGGAAGAAAAGAAGAAAGAAAAAGAACGTACAAACAAAAAGGAATAAATTCTTGGGCTTTTTGTTGGGCTTTTGTGTATGGTATAAAAGGAAATTCTTATCAGACTTGAAAGAGGAGCCGCCACAACAAATCATACGCATATCAAAGAACAGGGATTGATCGAGATTGTGAAGATTTCGGGGAAGAAATCTGGAGCTTTATCTGAAGAACAAAGACGGAGTTCGATAGACCGGACACGGCGTCGACGACGGATTTGTTTCTTTTATCTTTTATTTATTTTATTCTGAATATGTTTGGATTTTTGAACATGTTTTGGTTTATTCATAATTTTATTATAAACTAAATTTTTAGAGTCTAGAGGTCAGATGGAATCTGGTGTAGACGCTTTCATTAATTTTTGATTTTATTGAATTGAGTTTCTTCTAGATTAATTGTTATTTTTAGAATTGATTGTTTTTTCAATTATCTGATCAATAATTGATTTGTTATATTTATTTGAAATCATTTCTTGGGAGAGGGAATTTTGAATAGGACATTAGAAACTACACTGTTAATTATTTATACAGCTCGGGAGAGTGTATGATTTTAACAGAGCTTTTAAAAAGAAAATTTTTTTGTGATAGATCACTGCGATAAATTCTTAATAGGAATATTGGAATTGAATTGTAGTTGATAAACATTATTTATTGCTCGGGAGAGGGAAATAATAAACTTAAGTGTTCTTGGCTATTAATTGACTGAAATTCATGAAGATTAATTATTTAGGATTGACTATTGTTGAAACCAGGTGAAATCTATACCTCTAGACCGTTTTTCTCTGATTGATTATTATGGAACGTTGTGTGTGTGCTATCTAAAATCATTTGATTATTTATTTTTTTGCAAAATTCTGAAAGTTTGATTTTCTAGATAAAGTTTGGAATATTTTAATTACAAGCACTGATATTTTCATTTTACTCCCTGTGGGATCGATATCTGATTTTATCATTTTATTAAAACTTGACACTCGTATTTTTGCGAGGAATTTTCACAACAATTTTTCCATGTAGTTTATAAAATTTTCAGACAAATAGATGGATATTCAATCTTTTGTAGTGTGCCTATTTCGAAATCTAATATTCTATATCTGTCATAATCCAACGATTATTCACTACACACTACTACAAAAAAGCAAAAAGACTACGGTGAAAAAACTTAGATAATTTTGGGTGTAAAACCAAAGTTAAAAGCCATGTAGTTAAAAGTGCGGTCATAGACTACGGTTTTAAACCGTAGTCTATGACCGCAAAAGACTACGGTTTTTAAACTGTAGTCTTTTGTCTTAAAAGACTACATTTTAAACCGTAGTTGTTTTTAAGAAAACCGTAGTCTTTTAGACTACGGTTTTAATAAAACCGTAGTCTTTTGCGACAAAAGACTACGAGTTTTAAACCGTAGTATTTTGTCGTAAAAGACATCGTTTTTAAACCGTAGTAGTTTGTAAGAAAACCGTAGTCTTAAGCGACAAAACACTATGGGTTTAAACCGTTGTTTTTTAACCATAGTCTTTTGTCATAAAAACAACGGTTTTAAGCCGTAGTCTTTTATAATAAAACCGTAGTCTTATGATATTAAAGACAACGATTTTCACCGTTGTCGTTTCAAAAATAAAACCGTTGTCTTTAGTCTATATAAGAATCCAATGCGATTAAGAATCAATTTACATAAAATATGATGTCCATAATATTTAAAACATCATAAAATGTGCAATTAGTTTATCAAAACTACGTACAATTTCCACAAATTGGTCATAATCTACGTACGTACCAACTACAAAAACACTAGTCATACACCATAAACGTTCGAGTAAATTAAGTTTAAAACATCAGTTTAAACAAAATGATTGTGCCACAACATTACACAGACAGCAACTCCTCTGCTATATGAAAACAGCACAAAAGACCTTTCTGGATACTCTCCTCAACAATATCTGATACCTTAGGAGAAGGGAACACCAAAAAGGTGAGCATCATCCTATCTAGATACTCTCCTCACGTGGCTTTGAAATCAAAAGTTTCCCCATTCCAGAACCTGTCCCTCCACCCAATAAATGGCAGACCTGAAACCCTGCATCCCAGACACCACAGACAAAAGCATCAAATTACGGCATGTATTTCCCTTTTTCAAGCATTTGCCATTGAAACAAACGGAAGCCAGTGTACAAAAATAAGTAAAATATTAATGCATTACCAAGGGTACACATCAATTAAATATTATCAATGAAGAAAGATGGATGAAAACTAATCATTAATGTAAACAAAGATTGTCGGAACACGCAGAGGCATTTTTTCGAACGTATAACAGACAACTTTATATGCCGCCAGAATCAACGAAGGAAATGGAAAAAGATCGAGCCTTTGAAGAGTGATTACATGTCTACAACATATAAGAAACAAATGCAGGCCGCTATTAATAAATTTATAACGACATAAAAAATATGGAGCTAATTAAAGACGAAATATTCCAATAATATAAGACATTCGTAAAAATATCTAAACACCCAGCCAATAAACCTAAGCAACAATGTTTGATCATGCAAGAAACATCAAAACTTCAACACATCAATCAAAACCATGTATATACCTAAAGGCCGATATGATCTTGTATGCATTCAGCCATCCGAGCGCACCTCATCAATTTCTTCCATAGTGTACTCTACTTTCGTGAACTGGGAACACACAAATACATTATATTATTAAAAACAAAACATTAATGAACTTTTAAAATGATATATATAGATAACTTCAAATGATTTAAGTAAGACAGAAAATAGTACTATCGATCTTAGTGAATCCCTCTCGATATTTGAAACTTTTTCGATAATCTGTTTCATAAATCTCATTACATAATAACCACATTGTTTCGCATCTGCTTGTCGAGGAGCCTACATTAAAAATGTAAAATTGTTAACGAAAATATACCAATTTTAGAAAATCAACTTGGTACAGAAATATACATACCTGTATCACATTCCATTGCACATTTTTTCTTCCTTTTCTTCCCTTATTTGAATTAAACAATCTCATTGCCCTTAATATAAACATTGATACGAGTTGATTGATGTATGAGATGGCTTAAGGAATCCAACAATCTCAATTAAATTAAATGCTTAATAAAACGGAAAATGAACTCACATTTCTACCAAATATTTCCAGTCCTCGTCATGACTGCGATGACTTAGAAAATCCAGCAAATAGACAATGTCTTTGTAAGGTTCAATGACAGTGAGAATCCAATGATAACTACGCACAAACACATAATTAGTACTGCCAAAAATTCAGTAATTTTCAAAAATTCAATAGAAAATGGTATTGTACGTAATTCTTACTTACCCGAGACTACTTGGCACCAAAACCAACTGATTTAATGATGCACCACTGAGTCTATCTGCTAAAGCACTCGCTCTCATGTTCAATCGTTTAATTTTACCAGCTTTGTCTTGTGTAGTTTTTTGCAAACATGGGATGCTATGTGGATTTACAAATATGAATTTATCGCTTTTCTTTTCCTTCACCATCTTTGTATAAAGATGCCTAACATTTCAGACAAAAGAAAATCATTATATTAAATGTGATAAGAATAAAGTTATACATCATCATATACACTAATATTAAGTTACAAAAAAAATTTATGTTGCTGAAAGACTTACCATATGAGGCAACTACATAATTTCCTGAAAGTGACTCGAAGTGATATAAAGGACTGATGTCGTCAATGTGCAAATTCAGCTCATAATCATCTTCAAATACCCCATGATCTAAATGCAATGGTTATTTTTGGCCATTACGAAGAGCATGCTTACAATAACAATACAACATACGCACTGATCTTGGCACACTTGAATCCAACGGCTGGTTGTTTTCGACGTGGGCAATTTTCTTCATTTTATGCTTTTAATTGATGTAATTGTATACATGTTATATAAGTGCAATACTAAAGAATTTTTTCATAGAACATGACGAACATGCAAATGTTTCCAATACTCAAGTTCAAAGTATATTGATTTCTTTTTCCAGCACGGTTTTCCATCATCCGGATTTGACTGAAGCTTCTTGGTCAGTTTTCCGGGTTGATAACTAATTTTTTTCAACTCTTTCCAATACTTCATGGCCACTCAATGGATTCGGTGCGGGGTTAAACTCTTGATTCCCATTAAAAGTCTTCTTTTGCCTTCGATAAGGATGATTTAAAGGTAAAAACCTTCGATGACCTGTATATGACATTTTTCTACTATGCTTCAACCTTGTTGAGTATGTATTTTCTGCACAAATAGGACATGCATGATATCCTTTCACTACACATCCTGACATGTTCCCATATGCAGGGAAATCATTGATTGTCCATAGTAAGATAGCTTTAAGAGAGAAACTTTCTTCTCGATATGCATCATATGCTTCAACACCTGTATCCCAAAGGCATTTTAGGTCATCAATTAGAGGTGCCAAGTACACATCAATATCATTGCCCGGTTGTCTAGGACCAGATATCAACAAAGTAAGCATCACAAATTTTCTCTTCATACACAACCATGGAGGAAGATTGTATGTGATCATTAAAACTGGCCAACAATTATATGCAGAAATCATCAAACTTTGGGGATTGACTCCGTCTGCTGATATAGCCAATCTAAGATTTCTTGGCTCAGATGCAAAATCTGGCCACTTGTGATCAACTAATTTCCAACAAGGTGCATCAGCTGGATGTCGTAGGTATCCATCACAAATTCTTTTATCAGAGTGCCAAGTTAACTCCTTGGATATCATCTTATTTCGAAACATTATTTGAAATCTTGGAATGGGAGAAAAATACCATAAGACCTTTGCTGGAACACCTTTTACTTTAGAATTGTTGCCCACCTTCCACCTTGACGTTCCACAAGTAGGGCAATTGGCAAAATCTTCATACTCCTTCCGGTATAAGATACAATCATTAGGGCAAGCATGAATTCTGACATGATCCATTCCTAATGCACATAAGCTTTTCTTTGCATCATACAAAGACAAAGGCAATTCGTTTTTATCTGGAAGCATTTCTCCAAACAGAAGAAGCATATCGGTGAAACTTTTATCACTCCAATTATATTTTGCCTTCAAGTTAAATAATTTCACAATTGCAGATAACTTTGTGAATTTAGTACATCCAGGATATAAAGGTTTCTCAGCATCTTCTAGTAACTTAGTGAATTGATTTGGATTCTCAGCATAACTATCATATACATCCTGTACCATATCTACCGGTTCCTCAGCAAAAGTTTTGTGCACACCTTGACTTGCTCGAACATTATCATTCATTGAGTTCCTACTCATACATCTTTCTCCATGCCATATCCATGTGTGGTATGTCAAATCTATCCCATTACTATACAAATGTGCTCTTATAGTTTGAACATTTTTCTTTTTTATATTACCACATTTTGCACATGGGCAAGGGATTGCATCAGGATCATCGGTGTTTTTCAATGCAAATTTCAAGAAAGACTCTACTCCAATATCATATTCAGGTGATAATCTATTCTTTGACATCCATTCTTTATCCATTTCTGATATAACCAATCAGCAAAAAATTATTAAACACCTACCTTCAAAAAATTGTAGGTCATACAACAAGATCTTAACACCATAATATATAAACTCACTTTTTATAGTGTGAGTTTATAAGAGAATAAAAGGCATACACTCATGTTCCTCATTATGCATGATCAACCAAGGAAAGGGAAATATGAAATCACCAACTTTTGCACATCAACGTTATACACATTATATATATATATATAGTGTATCCACAAAACCAATTTGACGAAAACTTCCTCGAGCAACACTAGTCCTTCAAAAACTTTCTCTATAAGGGCTGTTCGGTTCTCCTTGTGTTCTGTTTCTCTAAGAACTTTGACTAGTGGATACCAAAATGTTTGTAGCAAGATTAAAAATGGTTTCAGTGGCATATATGCATATCGAACAGCTAGTATATGACAACCATATATGCATATCGAACAGCTAGTATATAACAACCATATTCACAATTAGAATGATGATATTAGCTTAATTAGATATCAGAGACGGAAAATATGCTTATAATCATACAAAATAAGATTATAGAGATTCTCGACATGACATTGTTTATTGCTAATTAACATGTTGGCATCATATCAGCACTTTGACCGGCGGAGAAATTAAAAGAAGAGTACATACTGGATGAATTAATTAAAGTGTGTAGAAGAAAGTCAATTTATCGTTGTATATAGATCAATAATTATTTAAAGAGACTAATTTTACTTTTTCAAAATGAAAATAATATTTTACTAATAATCTTGGGTATCATTAATCTTCAAATTAATTAAGTGAATCCTTTCTCCTTCGACATAACTAATTGACAATGCTTAAATCCAAATGGCCACTGGATATATTAGATAGTGGGAACATCTACCCATCGAGAAAATTAAGGAAACAACTTAAGGAATTAAAATGGTTTACGTAAGCTGGGAAACTCCAAAGCTGGGAAAGCATCCACCTCTAAGTGTACAAAGCAAAACAATCATACGTCGTCTGAGGATAGTATTTCGGGAGAGGGAGAAAGTGTAGTAGAGATGGTATCGAGGGTAATCAAGCCAAATGATTTAAATCTCATACATCTTAGTGGTTTGACACATAGGGATTCTTTGATTTCTAACACGGTGGAAGAAAATCATGTCATCGGCTCTAAACTTACCATGGAGGATAGTGTGCTGCTAGAAGATCACCATAGTCATGAGATGAAAGGGACGCTGCATCCACAAGAGAGCAGGGAACGTGGTAGTAATGAAATCATCAATGAGGTGGGCCAAACGCAAGACTTTAGTCACCAGGAAGGTAACATGCATGTCAATAAAAAATGGAAACGGTTGTCAAGAGATAAGAAGAACAAAATGGCAGATAGAATTAATAAATGCAATCTTGCCAGCAAGTCCGAAGGGCTATTTTTGGACCAATATTCTGAACACAATATGTCTTCTAATAAGAGGACTGCTGGAACAGATGGGGTAACAAGTCTACATATTACAATCGACCCCACAAACAAAGATCGGTTAAAACCATCAAGTTGGCCAGTTTGATTTTCAGTTTCATAAGCATGCTCATTGCTCTGATGAGTGATGTATATAACCATCATTAACCGAATGAGTAACGATATTTATGTAGGCTTCATACTTACCTAGTGCGTGCATAGTGCTGGCGATTTACTAGCCAATGGTTAACAATAGACACATCATCCTGCACGTACGGGGGAGACGCCATCCGAAACTAGTTATAAACTCTACACTGGTTGATTTGGAATTTCAATATAGGATGCATCATCGAGAAATCATGAGGTTTCAGACGAGCTATTTTCAAATGAAAAAAAACAGAGATTTAAGTTTATTTTTAAAATAGAGAATGTCACAATACCTTTTCACCTTTGATTCTATGGCAGAAGCTCGACCTGATAAACCTCTACTACAAATTCTTCGATGCAATTTCCAAACGGCGAAGCTCGACCCGATTAACATAAATACCAGCAGCAGAAACTCAAAATCGATTTAAGAAATGCGAGGCGATGGAAATACCAGCAGCAAAAACTCAAAATCGATTTAAGAAATGCGAGGCTATGGAAAATGACTGAGAAATAAGCTCCACCCGATTAATGCTTAGAGTCGATTACAGCGAAGGGGAAAACATAAAATCGAAACTGCCATAATCGATTCAAGAAAATGAGGGAAGCTTAGAATAGATTATAGGGAGATAGAAGATGATGTATGTGTCGATGAGTTTCTCTATGAGTTTACGGATTAGGGCATGGATTTGTGATTTTCCATCGATCAGCAATACAAGTGCCTTGACGCCCGCCCTAGCTTAGAGAAAAATGCACATATATAATCACGGTACAAATTAAATGAAAACTGGGCAGCCTTATAAAAAAAATAAAAAAAGTTTCATAGACTACAGTAAATAACAACCGTAGTCTATTCATAAAAAAAATATTCATAGACTACGGTATACAATAACCGTAGTCTATTTATTAAAAACAATGCTCATAGACTACGGTATAAAATAACCGTAGTCTATTTATTTTTAAAAAAATGCTCATAGACTACGGTCCAAAATAACCGTAGTCTATTTATTAAAAAAAACCGCTCATAGACTATGGTCCAAAATAACTGTAGTATATTAATTAAAAAAAATGCTCATAGACTACGGTTTATAAAAACCGATGTTGCAGAGCACAAACCACTACGGTTTTTAGAAAACCGTAGTCTTAAATTTCAAAAAAATGCTCATTAACTATAATTTTTGTAAAAACCGTAGTTAAATGTAAAAAGAATACGGTTTTAAACAAAACCGTAGTCTTTTTAGTGTAATTTATTACCAAAATTCTTGTAGTGACAAATTCCATCAATTCTGATCTATCGTCTTCAATTCATCTTATGATAAGGCATTCTTTACTGAATTCAAACTGTTTTCATTTCAATTCTGTATAACTACAATCATCAATTGAAAAAATTCTGATTGAGAATGTTGTTGTCTAAACAAAATGCAAGTCAAAACATATAGAAATCTGTAATCATTTACTCATGTGTCCAACAGATTCTCTCTTTCTGAGTCTCAGGTACTAACAAATCACCCAATCAATTCTTAAATCTGGGTTGTACTCGAATCTCTCTATCATTTGAAAACTAACAATCACAGACAATGCTGAAATATCCATCAAAGGGTCAATAATTCTCAAACTCAAAAAAAATAAATCAAGATTAAGAAAATCTCTCAATCAGGGTCATCCAAAATCAAATATTTTGGATAACAAACTCTGTAAAGTGAAAACAACTCACTTGCATTTTATAACTCCAAAAGAGTGAAGCAACTCAGGCTCTACGAATAAAACAATGAGAGCCAATCAATATCAAATAATTCAAGAATCATATCCCCCATCTGATGTACTAATTCAGCATAATCAAAGAAATAACTCAACTGTAACTGATTTTCTTATTTTCGTCTGATCTATAACCTCTTATTCCCAATATTCAGTTCATACGCTTATCAATTCTCTATTGAACTCCAGTTCACAACTTAACATCAAGTTTGAATCTCATTTGGAATATATCTTCAATTCCTATTCATTGGCATATTTATCAATTTTGGTGTCATTCTGAACATCTCTAGTGCATAGAATATACTTATTTTGGAACTTTTCGGAAATCAAATAGAAGATACACCATATTGAAATAAAAGAATCTAAATTCTAGATCCCATACATAAAATTCATTCATATGCACTTTTTGCTTTCGCCAAACTAGCGTAATCTGTTCTAAAAATCAATTGCTATTATTCTGTACTTGGTTAGTGCATCATCATCTACCATACATATAAGACCCGGGATTATTTGATTTAATTCGAGATTATTTAATTTTAATCCGAGTATATTTAATTTGAGAATTTTTAGAGTTTAGATTTAAATTCTAATATTCTTAAATTATATAGGATTGAAATTGAATTAAAATAAGTGTCGAGGACTGAATTGCAAATTTTTATGTTTCTAGGGGCTAAACTGCAAATCAACTTGAATATATCCAATTTCTACTTGTTGAGTCAGCTTATATACGTGTATAACATATTTTCTTCAGAAATTCAGCAGCCCAAGTCGAGATTTCAGCTTTTCCATAAGTTTTATCATTTTCAAACTTCGATATCTTTTGATCTGGTTACCCAATTTTAATTTCGAGCATAGTTCTGGAATTCTTGCAACAAGAGCTTCGATTTTACATAAGTATTATGATTTTTTAGCATGTTCAAAAGTTCAGAAATGAAAGTAATCAGAATTCATTTATATATGCATGTTCTTGATCTTTTATATCTTGTATATTCGAAACCAGATCAAAGAATGAACGTCGTTTGTATTTGTTATGATTTCCAGCATGTAATTCAAAGTTTGTAGCTGCTGATATGTTGGATTATGATGATATTTTGCTGATATATCATGGATATGAGATTAGTTATTAATTCGATATCGTTTCGGTTACCGAATTTTCATCGTTACGCTGTCGGCTTATGATTTGAAGTAGTTTTGAGTCCTTGTGATTGAGATGAAGCTTATAAGAGTTCATATCTGATATTCCTTGATTATAAACTCTTCATTTCAGATTAGTTAAAAGCTTGATCAACTCGAGAAGTCCTCCTTTGAATCGAAGAAGAAGTTGAGCTAGATTGAAGCCTTCAAGAACCGAGAAGAAACGAGAAGGTATAAGACGACATCGATTGAAAGGGATATGATACTCGAGATCGATGATTTCTTGAGTATTCCCAAAGAAAAATCACATACTTTTTGGTTATATGTTTTTGTTTTCGAATTTGAATTGTTGATCCATCACAGGTAGTGGATCTTTAAATTATAACTGATGTTATATCGATGTCGTATCGGAAGTGAACTATCGAATATGGATCCATCCAAGGTTTATAGATAAATCTTGAGGCCTTGAGCGGCTTTAAACCTCTATCCAAGGTTGATACGAGTCTTGAGCGCCTGGGAGGCTTAAAATCTCAAACCCAAGATTGTGCACGAATCTTGAGGCCTGGAGCGGCTGTAAACCTCAATGAAGAAATTAGTTTATGGGTTATGAAATTTATTCTTTATATCTCGAAGTTGATATACATGATATTGCATGCTTATGCCTTTTATACTGAGAATCCTATTCTCACCAGATGTTTCCGGCTATTGTTTTGTTTGTATGTGTGCATAACTATAGGAAGGGCTGGATCAAGTCAAAGACAACCTTGAGACGATGATCGAGATAGCAGTGTGGACTCGAGATTGTAGCTGAAAGTGAGAACTTTGGAATTAGAACAAATTGTTATAATCCTGAACTTGGTTGTAACTCTATGAACATCATGTGTATTTTATTACTTTTGTTAGATTCTAAACTTTTAGTGTTATGTATTGAACACTTGTAGACATAATTAGATCTTGTTCTATGTATATACATGTTTTGGTAATGAGTTAGCATGATTTGGTGTTGATATATGAAGTATTAACGTGTGTGGAATTGAGTTTATCAGCAACAAAATCTGCAGAATTTTTGGAACAGGTGTGGCCGCTCGATCGACTGAACTCGACGGATCGAGCGGTGAAATTAAAACTCAAACCCGAGACTTGAAATTTTGAGACCGCTCGATCTGTTGAACTCAATAGATCGAGCGAGGCCAAATATTTCTCAAACCCGAGAATTGGATTTTTATGCTCGCTCGATCGGTGGAGTTCAACCGATCGAGCTAGGTCCAATTTTTTTAAAAAAAAATTTATTTTCTTTGGGTTTGTATTTGATTATTCTTTATTATGTACGATTAATGCTAATTAATCGTTAATTGCCCTAAGACGAGATTAGCAACCAGGTCCCACAACAGGTGGTATCAGAGCAAAGTTAGTTCTTGGACTGAGTTAGATGAGCGGGGTAGATCGAGTCTTTTTGATTGATTTGTTTATTCTTAAAGCATGTTTATGAATGTAATTGCTTTAAAGCTTTCAGAATTACATGTTTACCTTGTTATCTGAAATGAATGGAAACATGTTATATGAGAGAATGAATCAGAACTCGATCTCGTGAGAAGGACTGAAACATACTTGTTATACTTGAGATTGTATGGTATACTAATCAGTTTGATAATCAGATATGCCTCGAAGACCGATTACGAGACAGACAAGCACAGTTCCTCAACCAGAACAGGCAGTTGTAGAACTGATAGTGCCACCGACAACAGAAATTACTAGAACTGAATCGGGTAGTACTTCCAGAGATATGATTGATATGATTTCTACTCCAATGGAAACTCTGTTGAAAATATTTCGGTCCTTTAAACCGCCAACATTAAAGGGAACTGAGAATTCTGTTGACTGCGAGAGTTGGTTAGATGATATAGAGCAGTTGTTTGAATCCCTCGATTATGCAGATGATCGTCGAGTCAGACTTGTTGTTCATCAAGTACATGAAGTTTCCAAAGGTTGGTGGATAGCAACAAGGAGAGCTTTGGAGAATTGAGGTACACTAATTACCTGGTCTTTATTTAAAACTGCTTTTTATCAACGATTCTTCCCAGTTTCCAACAGAAAATAAAAAGGAGCAGAATTTGCTTGTTTGCAGCAAGGGAAATTGAACATTGAAGAATATGTTGCCAAGTTCATAAGTCTGTTGAAATTTGCTCCCCACATAGCAGACAGTGATGAAGTTCAAGCAGATCAGTTTATAAACGACTTGAATCCGGATGTCTTCACTTTAGTGAATGCTGGACGACCAAACAACTTTGCTGATGCTCTTAATCATGCAAAGGGAGCAGAAGCTGGGATATTGAGACATAGAGGAGCACAGTTTGTACCACCGCCAGCTAGACCATCCCAGGATCACCCACAGATTCCACCACCATCGCCTAGATTTGAGAAAGGAAGTGGTAGCAGCAGAAGAGATTTCTTCAGAGCTAAGGGAAAACAGTTTAAGAAAGCAGGTAGCAGTTCTTCTAGCTCTAGTGGACAAAAAAAGTTTCAGCCTGGACAGCATTCAGGTTTGTGAGACCTCGAATCTAAACAACTAATCTCGGATAAAACAACAATTAAGCATACAAGATCCAAGACTAAAAGTAATAGAGAAATTTTTTTTTTCAAAGTTGCCGCGCTCGATCGCATGACTCGTGCAATCGAGTGCGCCATCGAGCAAAACATACTGCCGGAAAAATTGGAGGTGCCACACTCGATCACATGAACTCGTGCGATCAAGAGCGCCCTCCTGCACTTTCTTCTGTCCAAGAATAAAAGTGGTTGCGCTCGATCGTGCCAATTCATGCGATCGAGCGCACCCTGAGTCCAGAAAAACATCAAAAAACAAAACAGGTTTTTCCAAATTTAACAACAATTCAAATTAGAAATTACAACATATAACATGCATTTATCCAATATAATGTAGTTCTAAAGTTATACAATCTCAAACTAGTAGAACATGTTTCAATCTAACTTATTCAAAACAATACAACAACACGAGTTCGAATACAATCTAAGTTCGATTACAAATTCGACTTCCAAAACACCAAGTCTCACTTCTAATCGACTCAACCCTTAGCCATGCTGCCTCTAACTCAGTTCTGCCCCACCTGTTGCCAAGCACACATACAAAGACAAGAAAACAGCCGGATAATCCGGTGAGAATAATATTCCTAGTAAAAGATACTAGCATGCAATATCATATAATCATCTCAAAACTAAATACATTCATTTCCAGATATTCAAATATCAACCATGCAATTCCAAGAGAAATCAGAATGAAATTCATGACTTTAAAACTCTTGGATTATCAAGTCCGGGTAATCACGAAATTATTGCTCTGCTTTTGGGATTCTGAGGATGAGATCACGTAAACGACTCACCGACTCTCCTGATCGAGTGGTTCTACGTATCTCCACCTCTAGACTTTGGTGCGACTATAAGGAGTATGCTGACACTAGGCGAACCTCTACGTCCGGGTAATCACGAAATTATTGCTCTGCTTTAGGCTCACTAGATCTAAATGGTGTGCACATGAGATTTATTTTATTCAGGAGGTTGTGGTCCCGACTGGTGGTGAAGACCTCTGTGCTTTCGTGGCAAGCTAGCACACCCGTGACTTTCGCGCTTTTATGTTTCAATGATTATGAGATTGTATCAAACTATTTTCTGCATTTTACGTTATTGAATATTTACGCATAGATTTATAATGTGTTCGAGTATTTAAGTTTTGACATGAAATCGCTTTTTATTATGTATTAATTTTATGAAAATCTATTTTAAGTATAGATGCATATATGTATGGGCATATATACCAAATTGAAACGAACCAAAACTCGAAGGAATTTTTTTTTAATATTACATGTATGCCCATACATATATGCATCTATACTTAAAATAGATTTTCATAAAAGTTAACGCATAATAAAAATCGATTGCATATTAAAAGTTTAAAAACTCGAACAGGTTAAAACGACTATTATCTAAAAAGTATACAAACTAATAAAAAAATAGTAAACATGTGCGGAAAATAGCTCAATACATAAAGTATCTCATCATAAACTAAATCAACTGAAATATGAGCTGGCGAAGGTCACGGGTGTGCTAGCTCGCCACGGATGCACAGAGGTCTTCACCACCAGTTGGGACCACAACCTCCTGAATATAATAAAACTCACCTGCATACCATTTAGATTTAGTGAGCCTAAAGGCCCAGCATGCTATACCTTTAATAACGAGTACTACTAAATAAAATCACATGCAAGCACATAACGTATATAAAAATAACCTGAGGATTCTAATGCATGCATGATCGTAAAATCGTATGCATAAACTGCGTCGTAATCTAAATCATAACATAATACGTATCATAATGCGTAACATAAGCATTGGCATGTCATAAACATAAATATCATTTTATGTGGGTCATATCAGTGAAATGTAACCTAATTCGATTGATCAATCTAAATCCATCGTACATGGTGGCGTCCTGTGGGGTGTACCCCTAACGCCCTATGCCACTTCACCCAATCTTTGGGGATCCATAGACTAATAATCGTAAGTGGAAAGATCATCGGGCCCGGTATCCCGACCTCCAGTCCCGTGTTTGTCACAAATCACTTAAACTTCCCAAAAATATTTTATTTACATGCCCGTTATCTCATCATAAAATACATGCATGAATCATGAACTTAGAAATATCATTTTCTTGAAATTTTGCCCATAAATATATATTTAATTCATTTTTCATAAAAAAAAAATCATACTTGTATGAAAATATATATATACATCTATTAAATATATATTTACGGACTATTTTGTTTGCCACTGGCTAGTTTGATTTGCTGCCCCTAAACTAAAGCTCATAAGCTTAGACTGACTCATTAACATTTATACTGGCTCAAAAATACTTATACTAGCTCAATCACACTTAAAATGACCCAATCAGACTTAGATTGACAAAATAGTACTTAGCACAACTTTAGAACTTAGCCCAACCAAATAATTAAACAACTTAAGCTTGTTAACATATTTAGCTCTATTATTAAATTGAACCTCCAATAAATATCTTAAGCCCATAAGTTTGGATCAATAACTAAATCAATTCATTCAAGCCCAAATAACACTTTATCTCAAATAAACAACTAAGCCCAATAAATAAATTGAATACAATAAACATTTTAGACTCAATAACTTAATTAAGCCCAATGAACATCTTAGGCCCAATAACAAAATTGACCCAATGAATAAACTAAACACTTAGACTCTTAAATAAATTACCCGGCCCAAAATAAAATAATTTGGGACCAAAACATAACATATGACCCTAATACACTTTACCCGACCCAAACAACCCACTCGCCCGAGCCCGGCCTGAACTGCGGCAGCTAGATAGACCATCCTTACAACCATCCAACTTTTCACCTAGCCGACACTAGTTCAAGACATCTTAAATCAACACCCAAAGGGACCTAGTCCAACCATCAACCATTGAACAACAACTAAGACCTAGCCATGGCAGAAAAATCATCCACAAAACATAAAAAAACGTGAATAATGCATGAGTTAAAATTTGAGCTATCATATCCACATACAAATGAAACACAAAATTTAATCATAAAAACAGTGAATATACTGATCTAAACGGTGTGAGCAAGGAAGGGTATAACATGCCTTTGCGTTTAAAACACACGAAAAACCTATATAGTTGTGGTTGCGCATATCGGGACTCGGAAATCTTATAATTGTCAAATTCTGGAAGATCAAATCCCTAATATGCTGATTTATGCCTCTAATTATTCTCAACTAGCTTCCAATCTGCGAAAAATCACACAATGGTCAAAAGTCAACCCTGGTCAACTCTTATAAAACTTTGACCAAAAATTTCCGAACTTTATTGCGCTCTCACCGCTTAACGATTTCGAATCTCGACTCGAAATATGGATATTAGGATCCATCACGTCGAACTGGTCAAAAATGGTTAACACGTCGGAGGTCGGTGGCTCGCCGAAGAAGACGGCGGCGCGGCGGCGGTCATCGGAAAATCGCATAACAACTCCAAAAATTCTGAAATTTGGCAGGGTTGTAGAGCTCAACGAGACGATTCTAACGCACTAGGCCATGACTAGAATGGACCAACGTGGTGGCCGGAAATCGCGAATTACAGAGCAGCGGTGACGACTTTCGAAGCTTCGATCTACCCGATTTTTCCACGAAAAATGCTGAAATAAGCTTGGGAAAAGATCTACACACATCCTAATACCGTTTAGCAGCCCAAAAACGAGCTTAATCAAACTAAAATCCGACTATTACACGCGAAGAAGACGATGAATAGTGTCGCCTCTTTCTCGACTTCGTGCTCACCAAATCGGACACCAAAACTCACGATTCTTGATATGGTTGTGACCGCCTTGATGAGAGCTACAAGATGGGAGGGTCAATCGACGACGAAGGGCGGCGGCTGGCGGCCGGCAATGGATGAGGCGTGAATAGGGTTAGGGTTTTAGTGTGTGTTTTAGGTGTTTAGTGCGTGAGAGAGAATGTACCACTTAATATTATAAAATTTGGTCCTAAAATGACCCGGTCTGATCCATTTTAATGCTCTTGTGTTATTTTATTCCAATATGTAATTTAACACATTTTTACAATTATCTGAAATAGCGAACTTTGACCTGCAACCTGACAGTTAGTTCCCAATAAAAAAATTGAGTAAATCTTAGGCTTTGACCAGTCACCCAAACTGATTAATTTCTTCAATTAAATTGTCTGGCATAAATAATTATTTTAATTTCATTATCTCAATAATTATCTCAAAATGCCAAAATTACCAGATATCCAGAAATAATCAAACTCATTGACTAATTGGCACGTGTATTTTGTAAATACACTCTATAACTTATTTGGCAGTAATAATTATTTTTCCAACTCAATAATTATTTTAAATTGTCAATTAAATCGGTAATAAATTTTTGGGGCGTTACAACTCTCCCCTCCTTAAATGGAATTTCGTCCTCTAAATTTGAGTAAGTACCGATAAGCTCTGGACAATACGTCCGCATAACGACCTTGGCCTCCGAGAGAGCCTCCTCCTCTAACAGATTCTAACACCGGACCTTGACCAAGGGAAAAAATCGCGTTCTAAGTATCTGCTCCTCCCGTGCTAAGATCTGCTCTAGTCGTTCATCGAACGACAAGTTTGATGCCAACTGCAGAGGCTCATATCCATAACGCATCACGCCCTTCATGGGCGCAATCCTCACATACACATAGTGTCCAACAGCAAACTCAAGGTCTCATAGTCGTCGGTCAGCATAACTCTTCTGACGACTCTGTGTGGCCCTCATCTTGTTCCAAATTCAAACCACGATATCTGTAGTCTGCTGAACTAACTCGGAACCTAAGAGAATCCTCTCGCCAACAGCGTTCCAATGCAGGGAAGATCTACACCTTGTTTCGAAAAAGTCTCGTATGGAGCCATACCTATGGACGCCTGACAACTGATGATATAGGTGAACTCCACTAACGGCACTCTCGACTCCTAAGAGCCCTGAAATTCAATCACAATAGGATCTCAAAAAAACCTCGATATCAACTGTCCCACGATTCTATCTGGTGCCCGCCAAACACTAAATTCCAATGGTGCTAACAATCACTATCAGTTACGAGCAAAAACAATGTCAAGACGACGTTCAGTATAACTCACTTCAATAAATAACTTGCTGGGTCATAATCAAATCGAAATCGAAGAGACATGGTTCAGAACAATATCAAAATACAATAATATGGAAAACAAATCTGCAAAAAGGAAACAAATCGTTTGCAGTCTAATACAAGGGGTGAGCGAATCAATTCAAGGCTCCATGAACAAGGGATACGAGCCAATCAATCAGTATCAAATCAGATGATCACCTGTCAACAGGTATGACATCATGTCCATCATCAATACAAATCAAAATCAAGGTTGTCAGTGTGGCTTACACACGAGAAAATCCGCACGCACTCAACGAAAATGAAATAAATCTCAAGGTGTAATCCGATGTCAACAAAATAAAATCGAGATTCCAATGGAATAGAATAACAATACTCACCCAAATCAATATCCATGTCCAGATTTAGAATTCAAGTTCTCAAGAAATATGAATTTCCGAAATTCATAACCGAAATATTATTCGAAGCCAAATTGACTGAATCTTCAATGAACAATGTCATGAGAATCAAGGAATGCATGAACTACAAGAAGGATTCCAATATTTTCGGAAAGAATCGATAAAATGACTTACGTAACTGATTTTTCTCTATCCCAAAAGCACATTCCCAATCCCTCACAAAATCAACTAAATGTCAATCGATGATTAATTACTCAGTTAGAACTATCACCAAATTCCCAAATTTTATATCTTCAACAAACTAATTCATCTCTCAATAGTACCCTTCACCCGAATCATTTGGCTCAACGATTCCTGAGAAAAATGAAATCTAAATTTCTCAATAGCAATCAATCAAATCTCTAAGAGAATTCTCAAAATATTCTCTCCGACCCAACATTCGCATCTAACCTATAGCAAACAATTACTAAAATCCTCAAAAACTACTGAGAGGTAAAAGAATGTGTAGCTCCATAATCTAGCAACACAAACTTAACAATACCTCTAAGGCTAATCTTCCCTGTACGCAAAAGATTTCCTAACAGATATAGACCGTTGTTCAAGAGAAACCAATTAATATCTAAAGTTCAATCCTAAGCATGCTAATTTCCCCAATTCCCAATTCTCATCCTACACATCCATTTCTAAAACACAAGTACAATAGTCAAGCAATTTCCAATGCAAATCTTAACTAAGAATCTCAATAACTGAATTTAAGAACACAAATTAGGATTATCCGCGATAAGAGAAGTATCATGATCTGCATCCTCAGCATGCACCACAAACAAGTGCCCTGTGAAAGTTCCTCGAAATCGTTCCGGATCCTCGCAATGGTATCACCGGCCTGAGCCAACCACACACTTTCCAGAATGAGGCCTCTGACACTGTATGTAGAAAGGTACCCCTCCAATGCTAAGGGCAACTGCCCCCTAATGCTGTTGTTGTCTCTACTTGCCTTGCGGCCTCTACTGCTGCTGACGCGGTTCAGGAGAATCTGATCCCTTAGACGACCCAAGATAAGACTTCTATGCTGGCTGCTGCAAGGAATGTCCTCTTGATGACTGCCGGAACTGCCTCTTATTCTGGAAGTCAGCCTGCATCTCATTCCTCCCCTTCTTAGACCGGTATGCTTGATTAATCGTTACCTTGTGCGTTGTCACGTTCGCCATGGAAACATCATGCTTGATGTCGGACCTCAAGACATCAGTGAAATGTCGCTGCCTATCGTTCTCCACTGTAGCAATTGTGGGCACGAAGTGACAACCCCGGTCGAACTTCCTTAGATACTCGGCCACAGTCCTGTCTCCCTGTCAGAGGCTCATGAAGTAACGAATCAGCTGGTCTCGCACATCCTCTGTAAAGTACTTCTCAAAGAAATCCGTCTCGAAGTCCCTTCAAATCATCCTAGCCAGATCAAGACCAGACACTGCGCCTTCCCACCAAAGAGTTGCATCATCCTTCAACATGGAGATTGCACATCTAACCCAATCAGCATCCTGGGTCCCCATGTAGGCAAAGATCGTCTACAACGCTAGAATCTACTCCTCAGCCACAAGTGGATCATGGGTCCACTCAAAATCCTTCTATCCTTGCTTGCAAAACCTCTCAGTGATGTCCTCCTCGTGCGCCCTCCTAAGCTGTCCAGCCTGATGCTCAAGTAAACTCGTGATACCAGCTAGCATGCCCATGCTGGCCCTCTCAAAAACTGCGAGTGGTAGAGCTGTAGGTGAAGGTAGAGGCGAAGGTGGATCCTGATTACCCGCACCGCAAACTATGCGACTCGGAGGCATACTATAATTACCAACAATCCCTCACGCAACCGCATTAACTAAGTATTTTAATTTAAAACCATTATAACAAAAATCAGTGAAAAATCTAACTCATGGGTCTCATTCTTAGAACATAATTAAAATCATTTAAAACTCACAGACTGGTAGTGCGACTTCTGATCTCCACGTAGTAGGCTAGCCAACCCTCCAAGAACCTTGCTCTGATACCAAATTGAAACGAACCAAAACTCGAAGGAATTTTTTTTTTAAAATATTACATATATGCCCATACATATATGCATCTATACTTAAAATATATTTTCATAAAATTTAATACATAATACAAAGTGTTTTCATGTCAAAAATTAAATACTCGAACACATTATAAATCCATGCGTAATTATTCAATAACGTAAAATGCGGAAAATAGTTTGATACAATCTCATAATCATTGAAACATAAAAGCGCGAAGGTCACGGGTGTGCTAGCTTGCCACGAAAGCACAGAGGTCTTCACCACCAGTCGGGACTACAACCTCCTGAATAACATAAAACTCACTTGTACACCATTTAGATCTAGTGAGCCTAAAGGCCCAGCATGCTCTACCTTTAATAATGAGTACTACTAAATAAAACCACATGCAAGCACATAACGTATATAAAAATAATCTGAGGATTCTAATGCATGAATGATCGTAAAATCGTATGCATAAACTGCGTCGTAATCTATATCATAACATAATACGTAACATAATACATAACATAAGCATTGGCATGTCATGAACATAAAAATCATTTCCTGTGGGTCATATCAGCGAAGTGTGACCATAAACATAAACGATTGATCAATCTATAAACCAACGTACGTGGCGACGAGGTTTACCCAACCTTAACATGGGGATTCCCTGCGCCTCTTATTCCACTTCACCCAACCTTAACACGGGGATCCGTAGGCTCCTAAACATAATTGTCACAATTCACATCAACTTCCCAAAAATTTCCTTTACATACCCTTAATATTAACATAAAATACATGCATGAATCATGAACTTAAAAATATCATTTTCCTTAAAATTATGCCCGTAAATATATTTAATTCATTTTCCATAAAAATCATATTTATATCAAAATATACATATACATCTATTAAATATATATTTACGGACTATTTTGTTTGTCAATGGCTAGTTCGAGTTGCTGCCCCTTAGCTAAAGCCATTAAACTCATATTCGTCCGATAACACTTAGATGACTCAATTACACTTAAACTGGCCCAATAATACTTAGACTATCCCAATCACACTTTAATTGATCCAATTAGACTAAGATTGGCCCAATAATACTTAGTTCAACTTAGAACTTAGTTCAACCAAATAAATTAAATAATTTAGGCCCATTAAAAAATTTAGCTCAATTATTAAATTAAACCTCCAATAAATATCTTAAGCCCAATAAGCTTGACTCAATAACTAAACCAATTCATTCAAGCCCAAATAACATTTTATCTCAAATAAAAAACTAAGCCTAATAAATAAATTAAACCCAATAAATATTTTACACCCAATAACTAAATTAAGCACAATGAACATCTTAGGCCCATTAACAAAATTGACCCACTGAATAAACTAAACACTTAGACTGTTAAATAAATTACCCGGCCCTAAATAAAATAATCTGGGACCAAAACATAACATATGACCCTAATACACTTTACCCGACCCGGACAACCCACTCGCCCGAGCCCGGCCTGAACTGCCAGCTAGATAGACCATCCTTACAAGCATCCAACTGTTCACCTAGCCGACACTAGTTCAAGACATCTTAAATCAACACCCAAAGGGACCTAGTCCAACCATCAACCATTGAACAACAACTAAGACCTAGCCATGACAGAAAAATCATCAACAAAACATAAAAAACGTGAATGATGCATGAGTTAAAATTTGAGCTATCATATCTACATACAAAAGCAACAACACAATTTAATCATAAAGTGAATATATTGATCTAAACGATGTGAGCAAGAAAGGGTATAACATGCCTTTGCGTTTAAAACACACGAAAAACCTATACAGTTGTCGTTGCGCATATTGGGACTCGGAAATCTTATAATTGTCCAATTCTGGAAGATCAAATCCCTAATCTGCTAATTTATGCCTCTAATTATTCTCAACTAGCTTTCAATCTACGAAAAATCACACAATGGTCAAAAGTCAACCCTGGTCAAGTCTGATCAAACTTTGACCAAAAATTTCCGAACTTTATTGCGCTCTAACCGCTTAACGATTTCGAATCTCGACTCGAAACTTGGATATTATGATCCATCACATCGAACTGGTCAAAAATGGTTAACACGTCGGAGGTCGGTGGCTCGCCGAAGAAGACGGTGGCGATGGCGGCGGCGGTCGTCGGAAAATCGCATAAAAACTCCAAAAATTCTAAAATTTGGAAGGGTTATAGAGCTCAATGAGACGATTCTAACGCACTAGGACATGACTGGAATGGAACACCGTGGCGGCCGGAAATTGCGAATTATAGAGGCAGCGGCGACGACTTTCGAAGCTTCGATCTACCCGATTTTTCCACGAAAAATGCAGGAATAAGCTTGGGAAAAGATTTACACACATCCTAATACCGTTTAGCAGCCCAAAAATGAGCTCAATCGAGCTAAAATCCGACTATTACACGCGAAGAAGACGATGAATAGTGTCGCCTCTTTCTCGACTTTGTGCTCACCAAATCGGACACCAAAACTCCCTATTCTTGGTATGGTTGTGACCGCCTCAACGAGAGCTACAAGATGGGAGGGTCAATCGACGGCGAAGGGCGGCGGCTGGCGGCTGGCGACGGAAGAGGCGTGAATGGGGTTAGGGTTTTAGTGTGTGTTTTAGGTGTTTAATGCGTGAGAGAGAGTGTACCACTTAATATTATAAAATTTGGTCCTAAAATGACCCGGTCTGATCCATTTCAATGTTCTTGTGTTATTTTACTCCAATATGTAATTTAACACATTTTTACAATTATTTGAAATATCGAACTTTGACCTGCAACTAGACAGTTAGTTCCTAATAAATAAATTGAGTAAATCTTAGGCTTTGACCAGTCACCCAAACTGATTAATTTCTCCAATTAAATTATTTGGCATAAATAATTATTTTAATTTCATTATCTCAATAATTATCTTAAAATGCCAAAATTACCAGATATCCAGAAATAGTCAAAATCATTGACTAATTGGCACGTGTATTTTGTAAATACACTCTATAACTCATTTGGCAGTAATAATTATTTTTCCAAATCAATAATTATTTTAAATTTCCAATTAAATCGATAATAAATTTTTGGGGCGTTACACTATGACTCAGTTATTGCAGAAAGGAGCATAGAGATTCCTTATTTATGTTGTTGATGTGATGAAAACTAGCTCGAAATTGGCAGATTTGCCAGTGGTTAGTGAATTTGATGATGTCTTTCCTGATGAGATTCCAAGATTGCCTCCAACTCGAGAGGTAGACTTTAGCATAGAACTGATTCCAGTTACACAACCTATTTCGAAAGCTCCTTACAGAATGACACCTATTGAATTGAAAGAATTAAAGGATCAACTTGAAGATCTTCTTGCCAAAGGTTACATTGGACAGAGCGTTTCTCTTTGGGGCACTCCGGTACTGTTTGTACGAAAGAAGGAAGAATCGATGAGTCTTTTCATTGACTATCGACAACTGAATAAACCAACGGTAAAGAATCATTATCCTTTGCCTAGAATCGATGATTTGTTTGATCAGTTGCAGGGTTTGTCAGTATATTCAAAGATTGATTTGAGATCCGGCTATCATTAGCTGAGGGTACGAGATGAGGATATATCAAAGACTGCTTTCAGAATAAGGTATGGTCATTACAAGTTCATTGTTATGCCATTTGGTTTGACCAATGCTCCGGCAGTTTTATGGGATTAATGAATCGGGTGTTTCACAAATATTTGGATGAATTTGTCATTATTTTTATCGATGATATTTTAATATACTCGAATAATTTATGTGATCATGCTGAACATCTGAGAATTGTGTTGAAAACATTGAGAGAAGAGAAATTATATGTCAAACTTTCAAAGTGTGAATTTTGGTTGCAGAAAGTCATTTTTCTTGGGCATATTATTTCAGGAGATGACATTTCAATCAATCCGAGCAAGGTTGAGGCAGTGATCAGTTGGCCTAGACCTACATCTGTACCAGAGATACGGAGTTTCATGGGTTTAGCAGGTTATTATCGAAGATTTATAAGATATTTCTCTTCTATTGTGAAGCCTATTACCCAGTTGACATAGAAGAATGCACCGTATGTCTAGACTGAGGTTTGTGAGGCAAGGTTCATTGAGTTGAAGAAGAGCTTAATGACTGCGCAAGTCCTGACGATTCCTTCAGTTATTGGTGATTTCACTGTATACTGTGATGCTTCTCACAGGGGATTGAGTTGTGTTCTTATGCAGCGAGGACATATTATTGCTTATGCCTCGAGACAGTTGAAGCCGCATGAAACTCTATATCCAATTCATGATCTTGAATTGGCAGCCATTGTCTTTGCATTGAAGATATGGCAACATTATTTATACGGTGAGAAATTTGAAATTTATTCTGACCATAAAAGCTTGAAATATATGTTTTGACAGTCTGAACTGAACATGAGGCAACGAAGATGGCTTGATTTATTGAAGGACTTTGATTGCGAAATCAAATACTATCCAAGAAAATCCAATGCAGCGGCTGATGCATTGAGTCGAAAGATATGTTCCCTATCCTTATCTACTATCAGTGTTCTCATTTGATAGATGATTGTTGTACTTCTGTATTAGTATTCGAAACAAATGTGAAGCCTATTCGTGTTTGTGCTATTCGAGCTGAGCCCGAGTTATTGATTCGAATCGGAAAAGCACAGAAAGATGATCAAAATGTTTAGAAGTCAATTGAGATGTTCAAAGCAGGGCATCAATCAAAATATCAGGTTGGTACTGATGATGTGTTATATGTGAATAACAAAATTGTTCCCGATGTTTCTGATTTGAGACAGGAGATATTGAAAAAAGCCTACAACAGTAGATTCAGTATTCATCTTGGTGGTAGAAAAATGTACAATAACTTGAAGAATCAGTATTGGTGGAAACAGATGAAGTCTGATGTCATCGAATATGTTTTTCGTTGTCTGAATTACCAGCAGGTGAAAGCAGAAAGAAAGAAACCGGGTGGTTTATTGCACAGCTTGTCTATTCCGGAATGGAAGTGAGATCATATTTCTATGGATTTTGTGACGAAATTACCGTGTTCATCCAGAGGTTGTGATGCTATTTGGGTGATCATTGATAGATTGACAAAATCCTCTTGTTTCATTCCATACAAGATGACGTATCGACATGATCAAATGGCAGACATATACGTCAGGGAAGTTTGTAAGATTGCATGGTGTGCCTAAGTCTATCGTATCTGATTGAGATCCTCGATTCACATCTTACTTTTGGCACAGTCTGCAGCAAGCTCTTGGTACTTGATTGCACTTGAGTACTGCTTATCATCCTCAGCCTGACGGACAGTCATAACGAACGATACAAACACTTGAGGATATGTTGAGAGCGGTAGTGTTAGATTTTAACATTACTTGTCAAGATTCGTTACAACTGGTGGAGTTCTCGTACAATAACAGTTATAAAACGAGTATCGAGATGGATACATTTGAAGAACTGCATGGGAAAAAGTGTAGATCTCCTTTATATTGGGACGATATCTCCGAAGTACCTGAATTTGGGCCAGATATGATTAGATAAATGACTGAAAAAGTGAAATTGATTCAAAAGCGAATGAAGACAGCACAATATCGACAAGCAAAGTATGCCAATGTTCGACGCAGGCCTTTGTGTTTTGAACAGGGAGACTGAGTGTTCTTGAAAATTTCACCTTTCAGGGGCACAGTCAGATTTGGCAACCGAGGAAAATTGTCTCCACAATTTATTGGTCCTTATGAGATTCTCGAGAAGATATGCGATCTTTCCTATAGACTTGCATTGTCTCCATCTTTATTTGGAATACATGATGTCTTTCATGTATCTATGCTAAGGAAGTATCAGCCTGACGTATCTCATATTCTTCAACTTGATGAAACTGAACTTGATGAAACTCAAAGTTACTTTGAACAACCTATTCAGATCCTTGATCACAAAGAAAAACAGCTCAGAAACAAAATGATACAGTTAGTCAAGGTTCAGTGGAGTCGACATAGAGTTGAAGAAGCAACATGGGAGACTAAAGACGACATGAGACAGAGATTTCCTCATCTATTTCACTGATGTGAGTCTTATTTAGTATTTCCATTATTCTTTATCTTATGTGTCTACTGACTGCATGCGATTAAGCGATTTCGAGGACGAAATCATGTCTTAGAAGAGGAGAATTGTAAGGCCTGAGATTATTTGATTTAATCCGAGATTATTTAATTTTAATTCGAGTATATTTAATTTGAGAATTTTTAGAGTTTGTATTTAAATTATAATATTCTTAAATTATATAGGATTGAAATTGAATTAAAATAAGGGCCGAGGATTGAATTGAAAATTTTGAAGTTTCTAGGGGCTAAACTGTAAATCTACTTGAATATATCCAATTTGTACTTGACAAGTCAGCTTATATACGTGTATAACATATTTTATTCAGACATTCAGCAGCCCAAGTCGAGATTTCAGCTTTTCCATAAGTTTAATCAATTTCAAACTTCGATATCTTTTGATCCGGTTATCCGATTTTAATTCTGAGCATAGTTTTGCAATCCTTGCGACGAGAGCTTCGATTTGACATAATCATTATGATATTTCTATCATGTTCGAAAGTTCATAAATGAAAGGAATCAAAATTCGTTTATATATGTATGTTCTTGAGCTTTTATATCTTGTATATTCGAAACCGAATCGAAAAACGAACGTCGTTTGTATTTGATATGATTTCCAGCATATAATTCAAAGTTTTTAGATGCTGATATGTTGGTTTATGATGATATTTTGCTGATATATCTTGGATATGATATTAGTTATTAATTCGATATCGTTTCGGTTACCGGATTTCCGTCGTTACACCGTCGGCTTATGATTTGAAGTAGTTTTGAGTCCTTGTGATTGAAATGAAGCTTATAAGATTTCATATCTGATATTCCTTGATTATAAACACTTCATTTTAGATTAGTTAAGAGCTTGAATAACTCGAGAAGTCCGCCTTCAAACCGAAGAAGAAGTTGAGCTAGATTTAAGCCTTCAAGAACCGAGAAGAAACGAGAAGGTATAAGACGACATCGATTGAAAGGGATATGATACTCAAGATCGTTGATTTCTTGAGTATTCCCGAAGAAAAATCACATACTTGTTGGTTATATGTTTTTGTTTTCGAATTTGAATTGTTGATCCATCACAGGTAGTGAATCTTTAAATTATAACTGATGTTATATCGATGTCGTATCGGAAGTGAACTATTAAATATGGATCCATCCAAGGTTTATAGATAAATCTTGAGGTCTTGAGCGGCTTTAAACCTCTATCCAAGGTTGATACAAGTCTTGAGCGCGTGGAGAGGCTTTAATTCTCAAACCCAAGATTGTGCACAAATCTTGAGGCCTGGAGCGGATGTAAACCTCAATGAAGAAATTAATTTACGGCTTATGCAATTTATTCTTTATATCTCGAAGTTGATATACATGATATTGCATGTTTATGTCTTATATACTGAGAATCCTATTCTCACCGGATGTTTCCGGCTATTGTTTTGTTTGTATGTGTGCATAACGATAGGAAGGGCTGGATTGAGTCAAAGACAACCTTGAGACGATGATCGAGATATATGTGTGGAATCGGGTTTGTAGCTGAAAGTGAGAACTTTGGAATTAGAACAAGTTGTTAGAATCCTGAACTTGGTTGTAACTCTATGAACATCATGTGTAGTTTATTACTTTTGTTGGATTCTAAACTTTTAGTGTTATGTATTAAACACTTGTAGACATAATTAGATCTTGTTCTATGTATATACATGTTTTAGTACTGAGTTAGCATGATTTGGTGTTGATATATGAAGTATTAACGTGTTTGGAATTGAGTTTGTCAGCAACAAAATCTGCAGAATTTTTCGAACAGGGGTGGCCGCTCGATCGGCTGAACTCGATGGATCGTTCGGTGCCAATTAAAACTATAACCCGAGACTTGCAATTTTGAGGCCGCTCGATCTGCTGAACTCAACAGATCAAGTGAGGCAAAATATTTCTCAAACCCGAGAATTGGGTTTTTATGCTCGCTCGATCGGTGGAGTACAACCGATCAAGCTAGGTCCAATCTTTTTTTAAAAAAATATTATTTATTTTCTTTTGGTTTGTATTTGATTATTCTTTATTATGTACAAGTAATTTTAATTAATTATTAATTGCCCTAAAATAAGATTAGCAACCCGAGGCCCCACAATACAAATATCAATAATATCCCAAGTACGAACAAAATCATGTTCAATTTCATATTTCTTTAAAACTATAATGCAACTTGTCCATTCAATTCTCGAATTCTCTTTTTTTTTATACAGAGATCATAGCATAACAAAGCTTTCAGCTATCAATATATCTTGCACAAATAACATAAACAGGTTATCTAAACAACATAAATTTGTTACCTGCAAATCTCATTCTCAGGTGCATTTATGTATGATTCTCTGTGTATTTCTGGGATTATTCCTCATTCTGATTTCCTCGGAATTTACTTTGATTAAGATGAATTCCAGCAAACTCTTTCACTTTCTTGCACCTCTTTAATCTTCATGCAAATCCTTTGCAATGATTGCTAGGAGATCTCCCTCCACAAATAGTGCAAGAATCATTAGCATATACTGCATTCAGACTTAAACCAATCTATCTCAGTTCACTAGAGCGAAAAGAACTTTTCTCATCTTTCTTAAACTGTTGAATCTTTGATGTGGATGCCACTATCTCTAGACTCAAATCTACTCTTTTGTGTAAATTGCGGCTGAGGTGGTAGTTATCTCACCTACTGTGGCATATCTCCATTTCCTTTTTACTTCAGAAAACTAGCTTCAGCTTTCTTGGCCCTGTCTATGGCTTCCGTAAAATCATTGGTTGCCAACATTTACCCAATCATAAATTTCTGGATTCAAGCCTTTCATAAACAACTAATCTTGAGTTTCTTCATTATCAACAAATCAAGGAACACCTCGCAACAAGCTTGAGGATCTAGTTTCATATTCCTCAATATTTAAATTGCTCTGCTTATCATTAGCATATTCTACTTTCTTGGCATATTCTATTCACATATCTTTTCTTTTTGATGCGGAAAGAAATCGCTGATAAAACAAATCAGTTCTCAACATCTGCCAAGTAAATAACATACCTCAGCTCTCGACGAATTTTTTCGTAACAATCCACTAGCTTTTTGCCAAATCTGGAAGTTGAGAAACCATCAGCCTGATTCTACGTTCATCTGAATATTTCAAAGACTCAACAAGTGATCAAACCCCTTAAATCAACTTCTACATGCACTGGCATCATCTGTACTTTTCATAGTTGGAAGATAGTATGTCTAAAAACTCGTCAATATGATAAGCATTCTTTAGTTCAATCATATACAGTTCTGCTCAATCTGAGATGCTTACTTTGTCTAAAGCCTACTGTTCTGTTCAGTCTAGGGTGCTTACCTCACCCGATATAAAATACTATTTTATTCAATCTAGAGTGCTTACATCACCCAAGAACACTGTTTTATTCAATAACAAAATTTATAAGGAACTTCAAAATTCATAAATCGGTATGATAAAAAAAAATAGTAGATCATATTCGCATGCAATTCAGCAAATCAAGACAAGCATTAATCATTCAATACTCTAAAAACATGCAACTCGATCTACCCCGCTCACACATTTCTAAACAATCCAGAACCTACGCTCTGATACCACCTGTTGTGAGGCCTCGAGTTGCTAATCTCTTTTTTGGGCAATTAATCGTTAAACATGATTCATGGATCGAGGATCAAATATAAGTAAACAAGAAAAAAAATTTTAAATGGGTCGCGCTCGAGCGGTCAAAAACAACCGCTCGGGCGCACCCCTTGTTACCAAAACAGTAACGTAAATGCAGGCTACGCGCGGGCTGCAAAAATCAGCGGCGAGGGTGTAAGGCCCGGGATTAATTAGAAATTAATCCGAATTTAATTTAATTTTAATCCGAGTATATTTAATTTGGGAATATTTAGAGTTTCGATTTTAATTCTAATATTCTTAAATTATTTAGGATTGAAATTGAATTAAAATAAGGGCCGAGAACCGAATTGCAATTATTGAAGAATTGAGGGACTAAAGTGAAAATAGAATTAAAGTTATCAGATTTTGAATTGATTATCAGCATGTATACGTGTATCTTTCTTATCAATTCAGAATTCAAGAACAGAGAAGCCAAGATCCTTTCGTTTCTTTTGGATTTGCAATTCAAAGTCTCGTAACTTTTGAACCGGTTATCCGATTTTGATTCCGTAAAGTGTTCTGGAATCCTTACGACGAGGGTTTCGATTTAGTGTAAGTTTTTATATCTTTCAGCATGGTTTGAAGCTCGAAAGTGGATAGATATCAGATGTTGAGTTTTGATCATGTTTATTGACGTATATGCGATTCTATATCGAAACCAGATTGATGAGTTTGTGTTATTTGTATTCAACTTTGATTCCAGCATGTATATCAATTGTTATGGCTACTGAGATGAAGATTTGAATGATATATCAGCTGGTTATTGATTTGAAATACATGTATGAGTTGGTTAGAAGTTAGAAATGGTTTCGGGATTACATCGGTTACCGATTTTGAATCGCTACGTCGTTTAATCAAGTTTTTGGACTGTTTTGTTATTCGATAGCTAAGCTGAAACACTTATCTTGATGATGTGAATGTTATGGAATTTTATTCTTCCGTTTCAGTCGAGTTTGAAAGGCCAACGACTCGAGACAACAACTTTGAACCGAAGAAGTTGGATTGAGGTTTGAAATGAGTTTGATCGATGATCTTATGTTGTTTTCGACTCGTTTTTGATACGATAGATTGAAATGAAGTTTGATATATGTGTTATGATTGTATCTTTCAGATTTGAAGAGTTCAAAATCGAGATAAACGAAGGTATAATGATGACATCGCGAAGTAGGGACTTTGAAACTCAAGAACGACTAATCTTGAGTTGGCCCGCAAAAACCACATACTTGTTTATGTTTTTGATTTGATTGTGATGTTGTCGATCCATCACAGGTAGTGGATCTTTATATTCGAGTTGATATGATGCTATATTGAATTGATTCCATGCCAAGGTTGCTGTTAACCTTATTTGCGAGTCGGTTACGAACTCGTTAGATGGATATCCATGTCAAGATCAGTTATGAATCTTGATGGCTTTGAAGTTATGTGAATCAATTCGTATGTAAAGCGTTTACGTACTCTATTTGTTGAGTCGAGTTTAAATAGAGTCAAGATGATTTATTTAACGCTTTCTATATGTTGGTTATACTGAGATTGTTTTCTTACCGGTGTTTATCCGACTGTTGTCTTGTTTTGTATGTGTGCATGACAACAGATGGGGCAGGAGCTAGTCATCGACGTCATTGACAGCTGGGAGAGAGTCTAGCACGTGAGGACTCAGGTTGTAGATGATGTCTTGAACTTTAGAAGCATGAAACTTTAGTCTAGTTGGTTTTGAATTACATGTATGAAACTTGAGATAGTTTATGTCGTTTATCGTTCTTTAGAGACTTGTTCGATGTAATAAAATGCATGTATAAATGCTTGTGACCTTGTTTATATGTATATGCATGTTTTGGAATTGATATATCATGTATTGGACCATGTTTTGATGATTTAGAATGGAAGGAATCAAGCTTGACAGCAAAGTGAATTGCTGGTTTTGCTGGAAACAGAGGGCACGCTCGATCCTGTGAAAAGCCAGGATCGAGCGCGGCCATTAATTTTGCAAAACAGATAATTGAGTTTTTGGCTCGCTCGATCCGCAGAAGTTGACGGATCGAGCGAGGCCAAATTGTGTTCCATCCAAGAGTTGAGCAATTGTGCTCGCTCGATCGGGTGTTTTTCACCGATCGAGCGAGACACTGATTTTTTTTAAAAAAAAAAAATTTTAATTTGTTCTTGGTTTATTTGATTGATGATTAATGAATGTTTAATTGTTCATTAATTGCCCTAAGATGAGATTAGCAACCCGAGGTCCCCACAACAGGTGGTATTAGAGCATAAGTTTCTTGGACTGAGATTAGATGAGCGGGGTAGATCGAGTCTTCTATTCTGATTTATTTATTGCTTTCATAATTGTATGGTATATGATTGATTGATTACATATATTAAATTGTCACATGATGCTGTGATAATTTGCGAAGAATATGCTATACAATGGTTTGAATTACATGTTATCTGGTTATTTGATTGAAGTACTAGCATGTATTATGAGGATGAATCGAAACTCGATCTTTTATGAAGGCAATGTGGACTGCAACAGACTTGTTGTAATTGAGATTGAACTGTACACTAATCTGTTTGATTATCAGATATGCCTCCCCGACCAGCACCGAGAGTTAGACAGACATTGGCTACGAATCAGCCTGAACAGACAAATGCTGCACAGGTTCCAGTGACAGTGTCTGAACATGGACAGGGTAGTACTTCTACTGATGAGTTTAGTGATGCTAATCCGATGGAGAAACTTCTGAAATGATTCCAGTCATTCCAACCACCGAAGTTGCAAGGAACTGAGAATGATATAGAGTTCGAGAACTGGTTGGAAGATATTGAGCAGTTATTCGAGTCTATTGATTATTCAGATGATCATCGTGTGAGACTGGTAATTCATCAACTGCATGGTCTTGCCAAGAGTTGGTGGATAGCGACGAAGAAAGCATTGGAAAACCAAGGTACTGTTATTACCTGGTCTGTATTTCGAACTTCTTTCTATCAGCGTTTCTTTCCTGTGTCTTATCGCAATGACAAAGGAGCAGAGTTTGCAAGTCTACAACAGGGACAGTTAAATATTGAGGAATATGTTGCAAAATTCACTAGCCTATTGAAGTTTGCTCCACATATCGCTGTTAATGATGAAGCTCAAGCCGATCAATTCATCAATGGCTTGAATCCTGATGTATTTACACTTGTGAATTCGGGAAGACCGAATACCTTTGCTGATGCTCTGAATCAAGCAAAAGGTGCAGAAGCAGGGATACTGAAACAACGAGGAGCACAGTTTGTGCCACAGCCAGTGAGACAGTCCCAAGAGCAGCCACAGATTCCACCGCCACCTCGATTTGAAGCTGGAGGTAGTAGTAGTGGAAAGAAAAGTTTCTTCAAGGGCAAGAGTAAACAGTTCAAGAGATTTGGTGGTAGTAGCTCTTCGAGTTCAGGTAGCTCCCGACAGTCTAGAGCTGGACAGAGGTCCGATGTGTATTGCACCAAGTGTGGTGGACACCATACCAATGAACAATACCGAGGTGTATTTGGAAGCTGCCACATTTGCAACAAGATGGGACACTTTGCGAGGGTGTGTCCACAACGAGGTCTTGAGGGTGCACAAGGTGCGGGATCATCGAGACCAGTAGGTCAATCTACATCTTCTGTTCACTCTTTTCAACCACAGCCTGCAGCACCGAGTAGAGGAGGAGGTCAGACAGTGAATCAACCTCCCAGGCAACAAGCACGAGTGTTTGCATTGACAGAAGAGCAAGCACAAGCAGCACCGGACGATGTGATTGCAGGTAACTGTTTTCTTTCTAGTTATCCTGCCTATGTCTTATTCAATACTGATGCGTCGCATACCTTCATATCTGAACAATTTGTTACGTTGTATTCATTGCTTGTTGAGTCATTAACTACTGTAGTGTCTATATCTTCACCGTTGGGAAAAGGTGTAGTATCAGTGAAGTTTGTTAAAAATTGTGTACTATAGTACAAAGGTAATGAAGTTGAGCTTGATTGTATCGTTCTTGGTTTATCTGATTTTGACTGTATAATCGGTATCGATATGCTAACCAAGTACAGAGCAACAGTGGACTGTTTTCAGAAGATAGTGAAGTTCAGACCTGATATGACTGATGAGTGGAAATTCTATGGTAAGGGATCACGAGCCAGAATTCCTTTGATATCTGTTCTTTCTATGACTGACTTGTTACAGAAAGGGGCAGAAGGATTCCTTATTTATGCAGTCGATATACTGAAGACTAGTCCGACATTGACAGATATACCGGTGGTGAGTGAGTTTGCAGATGTATTCCCTGATGAGATTCCAGGATTGCCACCATACAGAGAAGTAGATTTCGGTATTGAATTGATGCCAGGTACACAGCCGATATCGAAAGCACCTTACCGTATGGCACCAATTGAACTGAAAGAACTGAAAGACCAACTCGAAGATTTATTGGCCAAAGGATATATCAGACCGAGTGTATCCCCATGGGGTGCTCCGGTATTATTTGTTAGAAAGAAGGACGGATCGATGAGGCTATGTATTGACTACCGACAATTGAACAAGGAAACGGTAAAGAATCGCTATCCTTTACCTCGTATCGATGATTTATTTGATCAATTGCGGGGATCGTCAGTATATTCGAAGATTGATCTATGATCCGGATATCATCAAATGAGGGTTAGAGATGAGGATATTCCTAAGACTGCATTTAGAACCAGGTATGGCCATTACGAATTCATAGTCATGCCTTTTGGTCTAACGAATGCACCGGCAGTTTTTATGGGATTGATGAATAGAGTATTTCAAAGATATTTAGATGACTTCGTGATTCTCTTTATCGATGATATTTTGATATACTCTAAGAATCTGTGTGAACATACTGATCATCTCCGAACTGTATTGAGAATATTAAGAGAAGAGAAATTGTATGCCAAGTTATCCAAATGTGAGTTTTGGTTGCAGCGAGTTGTTTTTCTTGGTCATGTAATTTCAGGAGATGGCATTTCAGTGGATCCGAGTAAGGTTGAAGCTGTGATTAGTTGGCAGAGACCAACATCTGTGCCAGAAATTCAAAGTTTTATGGGATTGGCAGGTTATTACCGTCGATTCATTCGAGATTTTTCATCGATAGTGAAGCCTATTACACAGCTTACACAGAAGAATGCACCATTTATTTGGTCTGAATCATGTGAAAGGAGTTTTATCGAACTCAAGAAGAGATTGACGACAGCGCCGATTTTGAAAATCCCTACATGTACTGGTGATTTTGTTGTTTATTGTGATGCTTCTCACCAGGGTTTGGGATGTATTTTAATGCAGAAAGGACATGTTGTCGCTTATTCTTCTCGACAACTTAAACCACATGAAGTCAGGTATCCGATTCATGATCTTGAATTGGCTGCAATCTTTTTTGCATTGATGATCTGGAGACATTACTTATATGGCGAGAAGTTTGAAATCTTTTCTAATCACAAAAGTCTGAAGTATCTGTTCTCACAATCTGAATTGAATATGAGACAACGACGATGACTTTATTTATTGAAGGATTTTGATTATGAAATCAAATACTATCTGGGAAAATCTAATGCAGCAGCTGATGCCCTAAGTAGAAAGGTATGTGCTTTATCCTTGTCTACGATAGGTGTATCTAATTTGACTGAAGATTGTTGTAGTTCTGGATATGTATTTGAGACAGATAAAAGACCGATGAGAGTTTATGCAATCAGTGTTGAGCCAGAGTTATTGATTCGTAACAAAGAAGCACAAAAAGCCGATCAGAATGTGCAGAAATCGATTGAAATGATTCGATCAGGACATCAGTCTAAGTACGAGGTTAGTGACGATGATATCTTGTATGTGAACGACCGAATAGTTGTTCCCAATATTGCAGAGTTGAGACAGAATATTTTGAAAAAAGCCCATTGCAGTCGCTATAGTGTTCACCCTGGAGGCAGAAAGATGTACAACGACTTGAAGAGTCAGTATTGGTGGAAACAAATGAAGTCTGATGTGACTGAATTTGTATCTAAATGTTTGAATTGCCAACAGGTGAAGGCTAAAAGAAAGAAACCAGGTGGCTTATTACAGAGTTTATCGATTCCTGAATGGAAATGGGTCCACATTTCCATGGACTTTGTAACAAAGTTGCCACGATCATCTCGAGGATGTGATGCTGTTTGGGTGATCATCGACAAATTGACGAAATCTGCGTGCTTTATTCCTTACCGAATGACTTATCATCATGATCAAATGGCGGATCTCTATATTCGAGAAGTGGTAAGACTACATGGTGTGCCAAAGTCGATTGTATCTGATCGAGATCCGAGGTTTACTTCGCACTTTTGGCATAGCCTACAGGAAGCTCTAGGTACGCGCTTACATTTGAGTACTGCTTACCATCCTCAAACTGACGGTCAATCTGAACGCACTATTCAGACGCTTGAGGATATGCTCAGAGCTGTAGTACTTGATTTTGGTGTTACATGGCAAAATTCTATACCACTCATGGAATTTTCTTATAACAGTAGTTATCAGACGAGTATAGAGATGGCACCATTCGAAGCATTATATGGAAAGAAGTGTCGATCGCCTTTGTATTGGGATGATGTTTCTGAAATACCTGAGTTAGGGCCAGATATGATCAGACAAATGACTGAGAAAGTGAAATTGATACAGCAGAGAATGAGAACAGCGCAGCATAGACAAACGAGATATGCAAATGTACGACGACGGCTGTTATCTTTTGATCAGGGAGATAGAGTGTTTCTGAATATTTCACCGTTCAGGGGCACAGTTCGATTTGGAAAACGAGGAAAATTATCTCCGAGGTATATTGGGTTGTATGAGATTCTCGAGAAGATAGGCAATTTAGCTTATCGACTCGCTCTTCCTATGTTTTTATCTGGAATACATGATGTCTTTCATGTATCGATGTTGAGGGAGTATATATCTGATGCATCTCATGTGATTCGATCTGATGAAGCTGAGTTGGATGAAACTCTTTGCTACTTCGAGCGACCTATTCAGATTCTTGATAAGAAGACGAAGCAACTCCGAACAAAGACCATTCCATTGGTGAAGATTCAATGGAGTAGACACGGAGTTGAAGAAGCAACGTGGGAAGTCGAAGATGATATGAAGCAACGTTTTCCTTATCTATTCCACTGATGTGAGTTCTTTTTCAGTTTTCAGTTATTCTTTATTCTTATGAGCATGCAGTTGCATATCTATACTGTTTATGAATTCGAGGACGAACTCATGTCTTAGTGGGGGAGAAATGTAAGGCCCGGGATTAATTAGAAATTAATCCAAATTTAATTTAATTTTAATCCGAGTATATTTAATTTGGGAATATTAGAGTTTCGATTTATATTCTAATATTCTTAAATTATTTAGGATTGAAATTGAATTAAAATAAGGGCCGAGGACCGAATTGCAATTATTGAAGAATTGAGGGACTAAAGTGCAAATAGAATTAAAGTTATCAGATTTTGAATTGATTATCAGCATGTATACGTGTATCTTTCTTATCAATTCATAATTCAAGAACAGAGAAGCCGAGATCATTTCGTTTCTTTTGGATTTGCAATCTTCAAAGTCTCGTAACTTTTGAATCGGTTATCCGATTTCGATTCCGTAAAGTGTTCTGGAATCCTTACGACGAGGGCTTCAATTTAGTGTAAGTTTTTATATCTTTCAGCATGGTTTGAAGCTCGAAATTTGACAGATATCAGATGTTGAGTTTTGATCATGTTTATTGACGTATATGCGATTCTATATCGAAACCGGATTGATGAGTTTGTGTTATTTGTATTCAACTTTGATTCCAGCATGTATATCAATTGTTATGGCTATTGATATGAAGATTTGAATGATATATCAGCTGGTTATTGATTTGAAATACATGTATGAGTTGGTTAGAAGTTAGAAATGGTTTCGGGATTACGTTGGTTACCGATTTTGAATCGCTACGTTATTTAATCGAGTTTTTGGACTGTTTTGTTATTCGATAGCTAAGCTGAAACACTTATCTTGATGATGTGAATGTTATGCAATTTTATTCTTCCGTTTCAGTCGAGTTTGAAAGGCCAACGAATCGAGACAACAACTTTGAACCAAAGAAGTTGGATTGAGGTTTGAAATGAGTTTGATCGATGATCTTATGTTGTTTTCGACTCGTTTTTGATACGATAGATTGAAATGAAGTTTGATATATGTGTTATGATTGTATCTTTCAGATTTGAAGAGTTCAGAATCGAGATAAACGAAGGTATAATGACGACATCGCGAAGTATGGACTTTGAAACTCAAGAACGACTAATCTTGAGTTGGCCCGCAAAAACCACATACTTGTTTATGTTTTTGATTTGATTGTGATGTTGTCGATCCATCACAGGTATTGGATCTTTATATTAGAGTTGATATGATGCTATATTGAATTGATTCCATGCCAAGGTTGTTGTTAACCTTATTTGCGATTTGGTTACGAACTCGTTAGATGGATATCCATGTCAAGATCAGTTATGAATCTTGATGGCTTTGAAGTTATGTGAATCAATTCGTATGTAAAGCGTTTACGTACTCTATTTGTTGAGTCGAGTTTAAATAGAGTCAAGATGATTTATTTAACGCTTTCTATATGTTGGTTATACTGAGAATGTTTTTTCACCGGAGTTTATCCGGCTATTGTCTTGTTTTGTATGTGTGCATGACAACAGATGGGGCAGGAGCTAGTCATCGATGTCATTGACAGCTGGGAGAGAGTCTAGCACGTGAGGACTCGGGTTGTAGATGATGTCTTGAACTTTAGAAGCATGAAACTTTAGTCTAGTTGGTTTTGAATTACATGTATGAAACTTGAGATAGTTTATGTCGTTTATCGTTCTTTAGCGACTTGTTCGATGTAATAAAATGCATGTATAAATGCTTGTGACCTTGTTTATATGTATATGCATGTTTTAGAATTGATATATCATGTATTGGACCATGTTTTGATGATTTAGAATTGAAGGAATCAAGCTTGACAGCAAAGTGAATTGCTGGTTTTGCTGGAAACAGAGGGCACGCTCGATCCTGTGAAAAGCCAGGATCGAGCGCGGCCATTAATTTTGAAAAACAGAGAATTGAGTTTTTGGCTCGCTCGATCCGCAGAAGTTGACGGATCGAGCGAGGCCAAATTGTGTTCCATCCGAGAGTTGAGCAATTGTGCTCGCTCGATCGGGTGTTTTTCACCGATCGAGCGAGACACTCATTTTTATTTTTAAAAAAAAAAAATTTACTTTGTTCTTGGTTTATTTGATTGATGATTAATGAATGTTTAATTGTTCATTAATTGCCCTAAGATAAGATTAGCAACCCGAGATCTCCACAGAGGGCGCTTCTCAGGGCAGAACATGCTCTATTTTTCTTCAGCAAAACTTGATCCTTCAAATCCTTCCAATTCATGGTCTATCAAGTCTAAAACATGCATTGATCTATATAAGAAGTTCTCATCATGTGTCCAATCAATTGTTACATCTAACAAGTAACTTAAAGTACATCAAAATAGCTACAAAATCATGAAGTAACAAGAGTTCTTCAACTACACTTAAGTCTTCTAGTAGGTTCATCAAGGATCTACTCATCATTTGCGCTACAACCCGAGTCCACACGTGTTAAGTCTCTCTCTCAAAATATTCAATTTTTGCAGGATGATGAGTAGCTAAAATTTTTTATTTGCATTGCCAGACATTAGTCTTGACTTTCTTCTACTCCATACATCTCCATTCTTTATTCCTTGTATTTGGACTAGAATTTCAATCAATTTTTTTTTTCTTTTCTAGGCCTCCCCTCACCTTACTTTTTCCGCCATTACTTTTCTTTGAAATTTTTAGCTACTCAATTTGTTTTGGATTTTTCATGATTTATATGACTAACAAATGAATAATGGCTAAAAAAGGCTCAACGAATTCAAAAATGCCTAAATCACTTCTGCGCTCTTAAAAATCTACCTCAGTTTCAAGTAAAAATCACAAGAGTTAAGAATTAAATCCTCTAATCCACATCAAAAATCCACATAATTTCTCTAATTGCTAGGAGTATCGAAAATCATGGCATTCGTGCATGTAAGTGAGAACTCAAGATTAAATATCGCTAACATGAACTTTTCAGCACAAAAAATTATTTTCATCATAGGCCAACACAAGTACACATCATTTATTCAACTCAAACTAACTCATGAAAAATTTTCAAATTTTCACACACCCCCCAAACTTAAATTGTGCATTGTCCTCAATGTACAATAGTAAATCAAAACAAGGACACATACCTTGGGCACCGAGCGTCAGTGCTCGGCACCATCTTAATCACTTCAAAGCTCTTCATCCAGGGGTGGCGTCTAAACTTTCACCGCTTCAACGTTTTTACCTACACAAATCAAAATTATTATTGATGTCTAGTCTCAACATGCACAAAAGAAAAGAAAAAAAATAAAATAAAATAAAATAAAATAAAATAAAAATAAAAATAAAAACAAATCAAAATAAAGCAAATAACAAAAATAGCTTGGGTTGCCTCCCAAGAAGCGCTTAGTTTATAGTCTATAGCCCGACTCTATGCCATTTTCAGCTCAGTTCCCTTGATTTGTTGGAGGTTTTTCCATTCTCCTTCACCCTCCCAACAAACTCAACAACCCTCTTGAACTTAGATCGCTTTTTCGTTTTCTTCATCTTCACCAACTTCGGATTATTCTCTCTTGGCAATTTTACAGCACTCACAACTTCGCAGCAACATTCCATCTTCTTTGATTGTTCAATCAGGAACATCTTCTCTGTGGATGGTTTTTCAGCCTTCTTGAACACATTAAAAGTAACTTTCTCACCATCTACACCCATCGTCAACGCACCTTTCTTAACATCAATCTTGGCTTCAGCAGTAGCCAAGAACGGTCTTCCCAAAATTAAAGGCATATTTCCGTCCTCCTCCATATCCAACACAACAAAATCCGTCGGAAAAATAAACTTATCTACTTTTACCAGAACATCCTCAATGATTCCATGCGGATATTTGGTAGATTTATCGGCGAGCTGCAATGCGATTGTCGTGGGCTTCACCTCCCCAAGTCCTAGACTTCTGAAAACAGACAAAGGCATCAAATTAATGCTAGCTCCTAAATCACAAAGTGCTTTATTAAAATTAGAAGAACCAATAATACAAGAAATCGTAAAACTCTCTGGATCGTTTAATTTATGTGGTAGCTTCTTTTGTAAGATAGAACTGCACTCTTCAGTCAGGTTAACAGTCTCGAACTCTTCCAACTTCCGCTCTTTAGACATCACCTCCTTCAAGAATTTAGCATAATTTGGCATTTGAAGCAAAGCATCAGCGAATGGAATATTGATGTGAAGTTTCTTGAAGATCTCAAGAAACTTGGTAAACTGTTCGTCCAACGCCTTTTTCTTGAATCTCTGCGGGTATGGAAGTGGCGGCTTGTACATCGGTTGGTAAACTGTTCGTCCAACTTCTTTCCCACTCCTCAACTCTATGGACTTACAGTGTTCTATGGGATTCACCTCAGTATTACTTGGGAACTGGCCGCGGTTGTTATCTTTCAGTGCGTTTTCCAACTGTCCAATGCTAGTCTTCATGGATTGCAACACCGCGCCCATGTTAGCCACATGAGTCTCTTAGCTGTCCAGAAGAGTATCAGTCCTCGTCATCCTCTTACTCGATTCCTGCACAAAGGTACTAACAACATCCTCCAAAGATGACTTACCATCACCCTTATTTGTAATGAACCCCGGAGGATTCAACACATTATTATTGTTAGCATAAAAAAAATTTTCATGATTCCTCAAACCTGGGTGACAAGTATTTGGAATAGGATTACCTCTGTAGCCTCTATAACCTTAACCTCTTTGATACATGTAATGCACTTGTTCAAGATGATGAGATTCGTCCATAGCACCCGGCACACCTGCTAATTTTGCAACACTCACCTTATCAACGCGGCCACTTGTGTAGTCAGTGCAGATAATTGGGCAGTGATTGAAGTGTTAGGATTCACTGCATACACTCTAACTGGCTTCTTGACTCCCATACGCTCAGATGGCTATTGAAGGCTATTGATTGTCATCTGTTCCAGCATATCGTAGACCTGTACAGGGTCCTTCACAAATATGGTACCTCCAGAAGCAGAGTCCACAGACATCCTTGTTGGCGCATTTAGTCCGTTGTAAAACCACTCGATCTGTTTCCAATCTGCAAAATTGTGGTTAGGACTGTTAGAACCTAATGGGGGGATTTAGGTTCTATTGGCAACTTTAACAATTTAAAGCGATTATGCTAGTACGCAAGCGGAAGACATAAAGCAATCAAATATAAGTGCAGTAAATAAATGCGTAATGTAAATAAAGCAGTAAAAGGGATAAGAGATGTTTATGGAAGTTCGACAATAAATCGTCTACGTCTCCCCTTCTTGGTTAAGATCGATTAACCAAGGATCTACTAGCACTTCAACGTCTTGGCCTTGATGGCTCCGAGGATAGCCATACAACTTAACATGATCACTGTGCCGATACAACTCGAACACTTGGCCTTAAGGGCTCCAAGGATAGCCTCAACACAACACACTTGGTTTCACACTCAAGTGTTTACAACGATAGCACAACACACTTGGCTTCACACTCAAGTGTTTACAACAATAGCACAACCAACTCACAAACTATTTTTTTTTACAAACACTCTCAAATACTTGAATATATCACAAACACACTTTGATAGAGAGAAGATTGCTTGCAAAGTAGAGAAGAGATGAGTTGGGATATCTCCAAATGACCTTGTAAGGCCTCTATTTATAGTTGGTAAGGATTTGAATCTGATTTTAGTGCATGGAGCGTGTGTTGGAAAGTCAAGGAGAGACAAAAAGTGTTCGGCGCCACTGTCCCCTTCAAAAACAGCACTGTGCGGATTTTGTGGAAAAATCATATCTGACAATCTAATCGTTGGATTGATCTGAAATTTTGAATAAAGCTTCAAAACATCTTGATCTTCATTCAGAACTGTAGAGATTTTAATTGATCGTGTCAAACATTTCCAGTAATTTTCGGAAGTCGCTACATCATGTTTTCGCATCTTGTTCTGCACGACACATTTGAAAAATTCATATCTCCCAATCCATCCTTTGGATGGATCTGAAATTTGTACAGAAGTTGTATAACATTCTTAACTTGAATCTTAATGGTGGAGATTTTATTTGGATGTATCAATCATTCCCAGTTAGTTTTTGAAGTTGAATCTTCATGGTTTTGTTCAGTGCAGGAGTAGGTATTGTGCAGCATATTTGAAAAAATCATATCTCTCAATATAGCCATTGGATTTCTCTCAAAGTTGGACAGAAGATTTAAAACTTCCTCATCTAGATTATGACTGGTGAGATCGGATTTTAATGCATAGAAAATTTCCAGTAAGTTTCGGAAGTTGCTGCTCCATAATTTGTCTTCTTCTTGTCACTTTCTTCATATCCTCATAACAATGTTTCATGGCATCCACATAACATTGTGTCCATTATATGAGCAATATGAGACTTCATAAATACATTGATAGCTTCAAAATAACTTTCAATAATTTATTTGTCAATAAATCTAATCTGCAAAATCTCACTTTAAATGGTTAGTAACAATTAACCGAGTTTTGTAATCAACAAAACATAATAATATGAGACTTGTTAATGTATTAAAAACATTAATCTCATCACACGAGATTTGTATGCGTTTAAGGCGTAACAATCTCCCCCTTTTTGATGATCACAAAACTTGGTTAAATAGGAGAAATAAATGTACAATATTAAATAAACAATTTAAATTTGCACAATATAATTGCATGAATAAAACTCCCCCTAAATTAAACAATTAGCTAAGAAGAGAATTAAAAATTTATTTATCATATAACCAATTTTATTCTCCATGCATTTAACCAAACTAACTCTCCCCCTTAGTTAAAGTATTTAACCAAACTAATTCTCTCACTTTTTGTGATAATCAAAATGACTGGAAAAGTAAATGCAAAACAAGAGAATTGAAATATGATTTCTAAAAAGCAACACATAAATTTCACATAAAATGTGAGCTTTATAACTTTGAATAAATATAATTAATTTATATTATCCAACATTAAATTGATCAAATTTAATATTAAGATCTCCCTTATTATGACATTAAATTTAAACTTATGTTTATAAGCAATTACAACTCAATCATGCCAAGCTCACCACGCAAACGAATAAAAGTATTTTCATCTAGTGGTTTTATAAAAATATCAGCAATTTGATTAGTTGTGTCAACATATTGAAGCTCAACTTCATTTCGTTCGATGTGGTCACGAATAAAATGATGACGAATGTCAATATGTTTGGTGCGCGAATGTTGAATCGGATTCTTTGTAAGACATATGGCGCTAGTGTTGTCACAGAAAAAATGAATTTTTGAAAAAGATACACCATAGTCAAGCAATTGATGCTTCATCCAAAGAATTTGCGTACAACAACTACCGGAAACCATATATTCGGCTTCGGTCGTTGACAACGCAACACAATTTTGTTTCTTTGAAAACCAAAAAACTAAACAATTTCCTAGAAAGAAGCAAGTTCCACTAGTGCTTTTCCTGTCCACCTTATATCCACCAAAGTCGGCATCACAGTACGCTTTTAAATCAAAGAAAGAATTTTTCGAATACCACAAGCCGAGATTTGGAGTATTTGAAAGATATTTGAAAATGTGTTTTAAGGCAAACAAATGTGATTCCTTTGGACATGATTGAAATCGTGCACACAAGCAAACACTAAACATAATGTCCGGTCTACTAGCAGTATCATATAATAAGGAGCCAATCATACTACGAAAGGAAGATTGATCTACAGATTTACCATTTTCATCCTTGTCGAGTCTGATTGATGTGCTCATCGGTGTGGATGATGATTTTTTGTTCTCCATCCCAAACTTCTTTAGAATCTCCTTGATGTATTTGCTTTGGTTCACAAAGAACCCATCCTTACACTGTTTGATTTGCAATCCGAGGAAAAAGTTAAGTTCCCCCATCATGTTCATCTCAAAGTGTTCCTGCATAAGCTTGGAGAAATCTTGACAGAGATTTTCGTTAGTAGAACCAAAAATTATGTCATCAACATAAATTTTCACAATCAATAAATCATCTTTGACATTTTTGGTAAATAAAGTAATGTCAATCTTTCCTCTCGAAAAACCATTTGAGAGAAGGAAAGTTGATAGTTTTTCATACCTATCTTGAGGATCTTGTTTCAAACCATACAATGCTTTGTTTAGTCTATACACATGATCAGACAATAATGCATCAACAAATCCATCAGGTTGTTCAATGTAAACTTCCTCTTTTAGTTCACCATTCAAGTGCACTCTTAACATCCATTTGAAATAACTTGAAATTTCTAGAGCAAGCAAAAGCAAGTAGCATGCGAATAGATTCTAGTCTAGCAACAGGCGCATAAGTTTCATCATAATCTATGCCTTCTTCTTGACTATATTGTTGGAGAACGCGGCGATCAGATCAATCAGGATTGATACCCGGTGCAGCGGAAGTTTAAAATTTTTATATGGAACGATTCCATAATGGGTATCAACCTTACGATTAAATTGTGTGTGTGTAAAAATTAAATAACGATTATAAAATTTTTACCTCCAATCTCGAAGCGAGATTTTGGACACCAACAGATTTCTCTGCTCTTGTTGTATATCCCTGGAACTGATGGACGAACTGTTCTTCAATCAGGTCCACGAACGGATATTTAATCCCTCTGATAGATTGCACTAGAAAATCTATCAGAAGTTTCTACGAAGAGATTAACTAATTTGATCCATTAAACCAGACTGCAATTCAAAATTCACAGACTGGATTTTCCGAGCAGAGGGGAGAAGGAGGGCGGCCACTACTGAGAGAAAAATAGGGTTTTTTTCGAAAATTGTGACCTGTTGTGTTTAATTTCTGTACTGCAATAACTTATTTATAATGTAAGCCACTAACAGCTTAGGGCCCATTAGTCATAAGTTCAAGCCCGACAAGCAAAGCCCGCATGTTCAGAAATTAATATAAAATTCATCGTGACTCAGAATGATAAACCGATTTCACCAATGTGCACAGAAACCATTTTTGCACCTTTTAAAGTCAAGATAAATTTTTTTTAATCCGAATTCAGTGATTTCCAAAAATGCCCATCCCTATGTCATTTTAGGAAATCTTACTCCTCTACTCATAATTAAGAAGTCCAACTTCTTCGTTCATTAAATTTAACTCTTTAAATTTAACTATCTCAACGGGGATTAAAAATCCATTACTCTGTGTGACCCTCAATGGTTCAGGGATACAGCTAGCCGTGGGCTCACAACTCCTTGTGACTCAGAACAACAATTTCCGACTTGCCCATCGAATCATGGTATGAGCGCCTAGCAACATCGCCCCATGATTCCCTAGGTATCACTGATAGTGCCTGCAAGAACCAATAGATTTTGGTTAGCGTACAGTACGGTCCCTTCATCCATATATCCCGATCGAATCAACAACCATTGGTATATCGAGAGTCGTTCGAGATTCGATAACTATGCAATACATCTTGAAGATCAAATAGTGACATCGCATGTGTTACTAAGAAACCATTTCTTAAAACACATCATGTACTCTGGCCAGATATTCGTCACACTAATATCTCCTCAGATCGCATAGGATATCCACACTCGCAAGTATGTGGTGAATCCTTGACAACAAAGCATCGACTCCTATATGTGTTGTAACTGTACCCAATCCCGACACCTGATGACCCCAATAAAGTCGGTAAACGAGTCAAAGCACAGTACTAGCATATAGAGTCTCAATGATGTTTCAAGTAGTAAGGACTAATGGTGTACAACCAAAACCGCGGACTTTATCCACTCGATAAGTGATAACCACTTGGAAAGTCCGGATAGGGTAGTTCGATCATTCATTATATGAATATCCATTTGCATGCTTCGAACATCTCTATGTTCCCTACCAATGAAACGTGGTACTCTGCATCGCAAATGCTAGTCTCAAACTCGAGCGATCCTTATCCTTATTATCGGACGGCTCAATCGACTAGGAACAGTTTAGAATATACAGTGACTATAAGATGTGTTTCATGATAGACATCCCCATGTTCTACCACATCTTACATACACTATAGTATATTCAAGGTCTTTATCAAAACAACAATAGTATATCACAATATAACAATATGAAGAAAGATAAAGTCATTGCCATTAATAAAAGTGTAAATTATATTAAACAAAAGATTGTTTATACAAAGAGTCATCAAAGCCCTTAGCCACAAGTTGGCTCACCGGGCACCTACTCTTTCATATATTCTTTAGCTACAAGCCTAGCTTTATTTCAAGTAATAGCACCATGCTCATCAAGTTTATTCCTAAAGACCCATTTAGTACCAATAATAGATCTATCATGCGGCCTAGGAACAAGATTCCAAACATCATTGCACTTGAATTCATTTAATTCATCTTGCATAGCAATTATCCATGAATCATCTAATAAAGCATCATCAATAAAATTAGGTTCAACATGCGAAACAAAAGCAAGATGATTGCAGATATTATTAAGAGAAGAGCGAGTGATTACTCCCTTCGAAGGACTTCCAATGATAAGATCCATAGGATGATCTTTGTGAAGCGTCCAATCCTTCGGAAGTGGTGTTTTCTCTACAAAAACATCTATATCATTTAAGCTTGAGGAATTCATCTTTTCTTCGAGTAAATCTATGTCATCATTGTTAGTGAGAGAAACTATAGACATAGATTCGTCAAATATAACATGATTGATTCTTCAACAAGTAAAGTGCGTTTATTAAATACTCTATAAGCCTTACTTGTTGTGGAATATTCGAGAATGATGCCTTTGTCGAACTTGACATCAAACTTACCGAGGTTGTCCTTACCATTATTATGAATGTAGCAATTTGATCCAAAGGCCCGAAAGTATGAAATGTTAGGCTTTCTCCCTCTCCATAATTCATATGGAGTTTTCTTGAGAATTGGCCTTATTGATACACGATTGATAATGTAGCAGGCAGTGTTCATTGCTTCAGCCCAAAAATATTTTGGTAGAGAATGCTCACATATCATGGTCCTCGCAATCTCCACAAGTGTCCTATTTTTCCTCTCAACGACCCCGTTTTGTTGAGGAGTCCTAGGACAAGAAAAATTGTGACCGATGCCTTTCTCTTCACAACAATTTGTAAAACTCTCATTTTGAAATTCAGTTCCGTGGTCACTACAGATCTGTTTGATAGAAAGATTTTTCTCATTCTCAACATGTTTGACAAAAGTTTTAAAATAATCAAAGACATCATTTTTGTGGGCAAAAAACAATTTCCATGTGTAACGTGAGAAATCATCCACAATGACAAATGCATAAAGCTTCCCTCCTATGCTAGCGTTAGATCTAGGTGAAGAAGTTGAAGGGGCATAGAAGTTGATACAAAATTTTTGCTTTTAAAAGATTCCCTTGTGTGTTTGCCAAGTTGACACGCATCGCAAACAGAATCTAATTTTAAATTGAGTTTTGGCATACCAACAACTAAGTCAAGTTTAAAAAAAAATTCTATGATACTAGGACCAACATGACCTAGTCGTCTATGCCAAAGAATGTTGTCATCAACATTCAAGGATACAAGGCTTTTGATATTTGATAAAGATAAATTATTTAAAGAAACATTGTAAACATTTTCACTTCTACATCCTTTGAAATTTATGGATTTGTCAGATGTAAGTGATATAGTGCAGTGTTGGGGAGTGAATTTGACTTCATAACCTCTATCGCACAATTGACTTATGCTTAGTAGATTATGCTTAATTCCTTTCACTTGGAGTACATCATCAATCAAGCAGGATTTAGAAATACCTATTCAGCCGATTCCTTCGATAACTCTTTTGCTGTTGTCTCCAAAGGTGACAGACCCCTTCTCCTTTGGTTTGATCGATTGAAGTAGCTCCTTGTTCCCCGTCATATGTCTAGAACATCCACTGTCTAGATACCATATGCTAGGAAGAACAGTTTTCTTATTTCCCTACAAGAATTTGATTTTGGTACCCTTTAGTTCTTTTGGGTCCACAGTGTTAGAAAAGAGAGATACAAAATAGACTTCTAAGAGTTCAATCTCTCATAGCAACATCATCGCCACTTTCTAAGAGTGCTCCCAGTAGTAGGTAGGGCTATGGCCTCTTTAAAAACCTATTTCCATGGACAGAGCAGCGTTCATCAGGAAGACCAGTCGCAAGTCAAGGCAGTTTAAACCGGTCTATGATGAACTCCCTTATCACATGATCTCATAATGCCGACTGATGAGTTGTTAAGTACTCTTAGGCCTCCATTTCATATAGCTCTTTTGATCATATTGAAATCTTAAAGATCTACATTTATGTCTAACATGACCAATTTTACAACAATAAGAGCATGTAGGGGTGATCTCATTTTTGCCTTAGCAATTAGGCTAGTAAAGTCTATTGATTTCTTACCATACCCTATTCCACCCTTATCAAAACTACATTTCTGCATGCTAATTAAATTATTCAATTTATTACTACTAGCATTGAACTTATCAAATGATTTTTCTAAGTGAGCTATGTCATCCTTTAATCTTTGGTTTTCATGCTCCTTAGTTTCTAATTCAAGTTTGAGATTTCTATTTTCCTTTCTAAGTGATTTAGCCATATCAAACATATGTTTATATGCATGCAATAATTCATCATAGGAAGGTACCTCGTCATCGTCGTCAGAGACGATGTCATCACTATTAGCCATGAGGCAGATGTTGGCTTCCTCCTCGTCATCATCGCTATCGCTCCAAGTGGCTATGAGTGCTTTCTTCTTTCCCTTGTCAACTTTCTTCTTGAGAGGACACTCATTTGCATAGTGGCCTTGTTGTTGACATTTGTAGCATGTTACTTCTTTTTCCGTCTTCTTTTTGAAGTTGTTTCCTCGCATAAATCTTTTGAATTTTCTTGCGAAGAGTGCCATATCATCAGCATCATCTTCTTCTTTAGATTGGCTAGATAAGGCAATCCCCTTTGCCTTAATATCTTCTTTCTTTATTTCCTTCCTTGTAGAAAATTCCAACTCATGGGTTTTTAGAGTCCCATGGAGTTGATCAAGATCATAGGAAGCGGTGTCGCCTTTGTTGGATTCTATGATGGCCATCCTCTTTGCATCCCACTCCTTGGATAGGGCACATAGAGCTCTCCTTCACACTTGCTTGGTTGGATATTGTTCTCCAAGTTGGGCTAGCTCATTGATGATTTGAGAGAGCCTTCGAAACATGGTATCAACATCCTCACTAGCCTCCATCTCAAATGTTTCATATTTGAGTTGAAGTAGATCGATCTTTGTCTCCTTGACTTGATTGTTCCCTTCGTGGAATATCTCCAATTTGTCCCAAATCACTTTTGCAAATGAGCACATCGAGATTCTTTGTACTCGTTCATATCTAAGGAACAATGAAAAATATTCATAGCTTTAGCATTTTGAGATTCAATTTCATATCCTCCTTTGAAAAGTCGTCCATTCCCTTAGGAATTTTGACTCCTTCAACCTCTTTTGTAGGTATATAGGGACCTTTCACAGTTATTTTCCAAAGGTCATAATCTATGGATTGGATATATAGGGGCATTTGATTTTTCCAATATCCGTAGTTTATGCCGCTGAAAAGAGGAGGATGATTGGTTGATTGCCCTTGAGCATAATCGCTAGCTAGATTTGCCATAGAGCCTTTTTGAAAATATTTTTGTAAAAAGGTGGCTCTGATACCAATTGTTAGAACCTAATGGGGGGGGGAGGGATTTAGGTTCTATTGGCAACTTTAGCAATTTAAAGAGATTATGCTAGTACGCAAGCGGGAGACTTAAAGCAATCAAATATAAGTGCAGTAAATAAATGCGTAATGTAAATAAAGCAGTAAAAGGGATAAGAGATGTTTATGGAAGTTCGACGATAAATCGTCTACGTCTCCCCTTCTTGGTTAAGATCGATTAACCAAGGATCCACTATCACTTCAACGTCTTGGCCTTGATGGCTCCAAGGATAGCCGTACAACTCAACACGATCACCGCGCCGATACAACTCGAACACTTGGCCTTAAGGGCTCGAAGGATAGCCTCAACACAACACACTTGGCTTCACACTCAAATGTTTACAACAATAGCACAACCAACTCACAAACTATTTTTTTTACAAACACTCTCAAATACTTGAATATATCACACACACACTTTGATAGAGAGAAGATTGCTTGCAAAGTAGAGAAGAGATGAGTTGTGATATCTCCAAATGACCTTGTAAGGCCTCTATTTATAGTTGGTAAGGATTTGAATCTGATTTGAGTGCATGGAGCGTGTGTTGGAAAGTCAAGGAGAGACAAAAAGTGTTCGGCGCCGCTGTCCCCTTCAAAAACGGCACTGTGCGGATTTTGTGGAAAAATCATATATCACAATATAACCGTTGGATTGATCCAAAATTTTGACTGAAGCTTGAAAACATCTATATCTTTATTCTGAATGGTAAAGATTTGAATTCATGGAGTCAAAAATTTCCAGTAATTTTTGAAATTCGCTACATCATGTTTTCGCATCTTGTTCTGCGCAACACATTTGAAAAATTTATATCTCCCAATCCATCTGTTGGATTGATCTGAAATTCGGAAAACAGTTGTATAAGATTTCTAATCTGAATCTGATTGGTGGAGATTTTATTTGAATGTCTCAATCATTCCCAGTTATTTTGTGAAGTTGAATCTTCATGGTTTCGTTCCGTGCAGGAGTAGGTATTGTGCAGCATATTTGAAAAAATTATATCTCTTAATATAGCCATTGGATTTCTCTCAAATTTGGAAAGAAGATTTAAAACTTCCTTATCTGGATTATGACTGGTGGAGATCGGATTTCAATGCATAGAAAATTCCCAGTAATTTTCGAAAATTGCTGCTCCATAATTTGGCTTCTTCTTGTCCCTTTCTTCATATCCTCATAACAATATTTCATGGCATCCACATAACATTGTGTCCATTATATGAGCAATATGAGACTTCACAAATACATTGATAGCTTCAAAATAACTTCCAATAATTTATTTGTCAATAAATCTAATCTTCAAAATCTCACTTTAAATGGTTAGTAACAATTAACCGAGTTTTGTAATCATCAAAACATAATAATATGAGACTTGTTAATGCATTAAAAATATTAATCTCATCACACGAGATTTGTATGCATTTAAGGCGTAACAAGGACAACGTCTAAGTAAATTTTTGTACCTTTCCCACGCCTCGTAAAGCTGTTCAAAATCCATCTGCCTGAAAGTGCTGATTTCGATCTTCAATTGGGTGGACTTGGCAGGTGGAAAATATTTTGCAAGAAATTTCACTGTCATTTCCTCCCATGTAGTTATGCTCCCTAGCGGCAGTGATTGTAACCAACTTCTGGCTTGGTCCCTGAGAGAAAAAAGGAAATAACCGTAAGCGTATAATATCCTCAGAAACACCATTAAATTTTACTGTGTCAGTTATCTCCAGGAAAGTGCGCAGGTGAAGGTGAGGATCAGTTGTGACGCTTTCCTTAAACTGGTTCTGCTGAACCATGTTGATCAAGGCAGACATTAGCTCAAAATTGTTAGCATTGATAGTTCCACGAGCTATTCCAGAGTAGTGAGCCTGGATTACTGGCCTGAAGTGCTCTCTAATTGACACCAAGGAAGCTTGATTCACATTATCTTCAGCCATGTTCAGTTCTTCTTCTCTCCTCGCCTTCGCAAAGCATGCACAGTTCGCTCGATCTCCGGATCAAAAAGCAGAGAATTTGCGGTTTTAGATCTTCGCATAAACTGCAATTAAAATAAAAAAGAACTCAATTAAAAATTAAAAATAAAATAAAATAACTCTAAATTAAAACTTAGACTAATTGATAACAAGACTAAAAAAAATCAAAATTTACTCCCCGGAAACGGCGCCAAAAACTTGTTGTGAAAAATATTCGCAAGCGTACGAGTGTCAAATTTTAATATAGTAGTGAATAGAGTATCGTTCCCACGAGGAGTAATATGAAATTATCTAGTACTTGTAATTAAAATAGTCCTAATTTTATTCAAAAAATTAATGATCAGAAGGTTTGCAATAAATAAAAATAAGCAATGGATTTTTAGTATAATGCACACAATTTTTCCGAGAAATATCAATAAGAGAGAATAAATGGTCTAGAGGTTCAGATTTCACCTGGTTTCAACAACAACAACTCCTAATTAATTTATCTTCATGAATTCAATTCAATTAATAGCCAAGAACACTAAATTATATTATTTCCCTCTCCCGAGCAACAAATAATGTGTATCAACTAAGATTCAATTCCAATATCCCTATTAAAAATTCAGTCTTAGTGATATGTGAAAAACGATGTTCTTCCTAAGGCTCCATTAATGATATATACTCTTTCGAGTTATATAAACAATTAACAATGTAATTTTTATTGGTCCTATTCAAAATCCCATCTCCCGAGTGCCGAATTTCAGATAAATATAACAAATCAATTATTGATCAAGTAATTGAAAATACAATCAATTCTAGAAAAACAATTAATCTACTAAAATTCAATCCAAAAATATCAAAAACTCGTAGAAGAGTCTACACCAGGTTTCATCGTCCCTCTAGACTCTAAAAATTTAGTTCACAATCAAAATATTGCAAAAACAATTCATGTTCATGAAACTAGACATCAAATCAAAGTTTAATGACAAAAGATAAAGAAAACAAATCCAAAGATGCGATGCCGTGTCCGGATAACGCGATCTTCTTCCTTGTTCCAGATTTTCTCTTCAATTTTGCGCAAATTTTTCCTTCAAATTTCTCTCTCGATCGTGCGTGTGATTCTCCTCTGATGTGCGGCGGCTTCCCCTTCAATTTTGTGCAAAAGAATCTCTTTTATATGTGCTTCAAATCCAATAAATAAAAGCCCACGAAATTCCAAAGGTTTCTTTCTCGAAAAACCCAAAAAAATGACTTTCGCGATAACGCGCCTGCGCCTGAAGAGAGGGGCTCCCGCGCATGTGATTCTGTCTCCTGTATGCTCAAAATTTCTTATCAGGCGCGCCCACGCGTGAGGTTAGGCGCGCCCGCGCATGCCTCTCGGGTTAGAAAATCTGCATCGCGCGACAATTTTTAAAAAATCATATCTCACAATCTAACCGTCGGGTTGAGCTAAAATGTTTACAGTAGTTTCAAAACATCCTAAGATTTATTATGAACGGTGAAGATTGGATTTTGATTTTTCAATAATTCCCAGTAATTTCTGAAGTTGATACTCCATAATGCATCCTTTCGCTTATTCTTGCTACTTTTGCACCAATCCTTGAAACTCACAAAAACAACAGCCAATACACATAATATCCACTCTATACATCACAAAAGTCAAGACAAATCGTATATAAATTAAGTGTATAAATTTCACTTATCAGACTTCATCGGATCATTCGAGATGAAGGGAAGCGTGACTTATGCCAGTGTACACTTGTTGGTAATTCCAGGTGGGACATCGTGGTAGGCTACCTCGGTCTTGAATTGTTGTACAGTATTAGCAAGGTGTATAATTAGGAGCTTTTCCAGAGATTGTGGGAATCCTTGGGATTCATTAGTTATAATTTTTGGACCCGGCGAGCCGTGACATTCATTACGAATGTACGAGACAAAGGATAATGAGTCTAGTGATTGCGCTAAGTATTGTCTGATATTTTCAAAGGTTAAGCGTAGGATTTTTTTTCATGGGATGGAAATGATCTAGGTTGATAGATCACGAGCATTTCTTGGGTTTAGTTCACCTTAATATTCGATTCCAGTGTACGAGGAAACTGTCAGTAGTAAGGCGCGAGATGGTGCAAATAGACTACTAATAGCTATTGTATGACTATCGAGTATATGTGTGTTGAAACCAGAGCGAGTTGGGTATTCCAAGTGTTGGGAATAATAGACTTGTGGCAGCTAAGTCAAGATTATTGATCTAGCCACGTGGGTAATCTGTTTGAGTTTCACTGTAGAGCTAATGTGAACCACAGTAGAATCGACGAGGTCGATGAGTTGAGACAATCTGTGATGATCAGGGTGTAGCAATTAAGAAATACTTGGGATAGTATTTTGTCGCGTAGTGCTTAAGGGGAATTGTATCTGGTACAATCTCAGAGCAGTTGGCGATTTGGGTAATTTAGAATCTCTAGGGTTGCCGGAGATGAATAATTTGGGATTGCTATAATCTGAGACGATTGCAATTGGACTTGTATGGTCAAGTTAGGCGATAACTTGACAATGGAGAAAAGCAAGGGAGTTGGTAGTTTCCTAGGATAATTTCTTTTGCTAAAAAGAAACCGATATTGATTCCAGCAAATACTTAGTGATAGAAATCGTATACTCGGGTTGAGTAACGGAAGGGATCAAGATTTCTGCTTCGTGCGAAAGTTGTCCACTAACAACGATATTAAGAGTGTCAACCGAACAATTCGACAGAGTGTTCTTGTGTGGAACCGCTACGTTGAATCCAACGAGTGTTGGAAAAGCTAATGGACATTAGCTAGGATCTAGTTCTCAAGATCTAGCATGTTATGTCACTAGTCTTCCATCATGAGATACGTGATGATGTTGAGATGATTGAGATATTCGATGATCGACTTAGTAACAAACGAGGTATTCCTTTGGAATTGAAGACTTCGCAAGATCGTGACAAATCGAATTCGTTCTTTCCAGTCAGCAAGTCCCATCCCTAAGGACTGTATGTCAAGGATATTGCATTTCAGAAATGGATGATGGTCGGATGTGTTTTGTGTGACAAGTTACTTCAAGCGAAAAGTGTCTCCAGGAGTGACTTGGGGATCGATGATTTAATTCTCTCAGTGCTAAGGCTGATGCGTTCAGCAAAGGCACGAGTTGACTGTTTGAATCCTTTGGGATTTAGTTTCCAGGATCAATAAGTTCCACCTTGAGAGGTTGGGACGAGAGATGATGGTATCATCATAGGCTCCGTAGCAAGTTATACCAGGTGCAATGACTGTCGAGTTTTGAGACGGAATAGGAAGCATTTCCATATGCCAGTGCACTGTGGAATGTCCCAGTCAAGCATATTGGAGGGAGCTTGCCTTAGTCTTGATGTGTGTACAGTGATTGCGAGTATGTATAACTATCAGGAGTATGTTCATCGATTGGAATTCATGGGAGAATAACCTATGGTCCAGATGATGTAGATCATCAGAGATGCGATGATTGCCATTGCGGCATATGCATGTGACTTCGCAGACCAATGCTTCAAGGAAGGATTTTGTGACATGATTGTCATATGATGAGAGTTCCTTCATGGCACAGTGTTGGGATCGGTATTTTCTGACTAGAGGTGTTATGCACCGAGAGCTTTCGGAACCATTAGATGGTTAGATTTAGTTTGGTGATTCGACGGATGTCTTAAGCCAATCAGGTTATGACTTGGTCTTTGTCAGTCTAAGACTTTTCCTTGGGACGATGATCTCAATCAAGCGGGTGTTTGTATCCTTCGTGATCAGTGAGATCGTGGTCAGGATGAAAGATGTATCAGTGTTGCGATACATTAGTGCTAGAGTAGTTCGACAGTCAACAAGTAGCGAAGTAATCTTCAGTTGGGAGAATGCTAATGCAGTTCAGCATTAATGAAGCTTGCAGGAAATTCGACAAAATTCTGAGTGTTTCGGAAGCTATTTCGACCAGATGCGCAAATAAGGATCTTTAATACATTCTCGAGGTTCTACCCTATATTTCGAGAAAGAAATCTTTTAAAGGGGGGAGAATGTAGTGACCCGTATCTGTAATTAATGATTAATGAGTATATTAATCGTGTGATTATGTTTAGATTAAGTAAAACATGATTAAAAAATTCTTGATGGATTAACGGAGTCTTGAAGTGGGTCCAGAACACTCGGAAATAGTCAGAAAGGTCCGGAAGGTTTGGAGGATCCGAACTGGGAACGGAGCCAAGTATCGGAGGGACTGAAGTTTTTGGACGATCCGAAGACGGATCGGAGGCTCCGAACTCGTGTCGGCAGGCATCCTCAGGAAGATAGACACGTGGTTGGTTGAGGAAGTTCGGACGGAGGGTTCGGACGCTCCAAACTAGTTCGGAGGATCCGAATGTGGGATCGGACGGTCCGATCGTTGTCTATATAAGGGGAAGCCGAGATCATTTCTCCTTGCACCTTTTCCTCTTCTCCTCTCTTCTCTCTCTTTCCTTAACCTTCTAACTTAGATCTAGGAAATTCTAGGTGTCTTATTGGGAATCCGGAAGTAGCGGAGCGATCCTGACGTCGTAGCAGAGCTGTGCCTAAGTTTTGGAGGCAATCGCCATCAGTGGGCTGACGACGGACGCAGGTATAGCTATGGTTTCCTTAAATTATTTATGAGTATGAAATAGCTTAGTTAAGACTTTTAGAGCTTAATGAATGATGCATGGGTATTAGCATTGTAGATGATAGGATTGGAACCTAGAGTGGGACTACTAGGACCGCCTGTAGTAAGGTACGTAAGTACTGACTGAGATGACCAGCATGATATATATTATATGTACTGCATGAGTGTGTGCTACTTGTTTTATATGTTTTACGGCTTTAGCACATGCATGTTTTTATGTTTGACTGTATCTAGTATGATGTGAGTCACTAACAGTTTCCATAGGGATCTTGTAACTCATCATGGACTCGAGGCGGGGATTGCCAGTTTCCATATGAACCAAGTGTCCTGTTTTGGATTTGAGTCAGTATTGGGGAGACTCAGCCCCTGGTTTTTTTATCACTAGGAGCGACCATGACGGTGGAGTAGACACTATAGTTGGTAGGAGAATATGGGAGCGACACCGCAGATTAGCTATCCGGCACAACCCTGCATATTCTTGGCGCCATGAGTACACTGTTTTACCTTGGTTTTAAATACATTTACGTGCTGCATATATTTTATATATCATTGCTTATGTATTGAGCTTAGAGCTCACATCCATTATTTTCTGTATGTATGGACACCCCATTCGACGAGGCAGGTGTAGGTGCAGGATTGAACACCAGGATCTTGGAGTAGCCAGTGACCAGTGAAGACAACAGGATTAGCTGTAGGTCTTTACCCTTAGGATTATTTGTAATTCGATTGGGTTGTATATTGGCTTATTTAACCGGTTGTATTCTGTCGGTCTGCTTATATTTAAGTCTTCCGCAACAATTTATTTTAAATGCATGTTTAATTATGTTCTAACTCTGATTAGGTAGTGGATCCGGGTTGGGTTGCTATACCTTCCCCCTCTCTTACCATAAACCATGTTTCGGAGGTCGGGGCAGTATTATTCCCCCTCCCCTACTAGCGGTTTGTGCTAAGCTGTCCATGTGGTAGTGAACTTGGACACCCAAATTGCCAGCATGGAGCACATGGGTTGTGCTTGGGGAAACCAAGTAGATGCTTCTACTTTGAATTCTCGGTTTCCCTTTTTCTTGACGGGGACAACCTCCTCCAAGGTGACCACAGTGCAAAGTTTTCTGTCCTCCAAGGAATGATTTCTGCTATCTGGGAGGGGCATTACCTCCAAATTTTTGTAGGATATCTCACATGCATACACAGTAAGTCCTTGTTCATTATTTTACTAACGCTCCTTTCTTCTTTCCCTCTAATTCAATGTAATCTTTGTTGCAGGGCTTATGTATGCTAACGGATGCCTTGGAGGAGGCAAATTCAGCTCTTACCCAGGAAAGTGACAAGGTTCATTCCTTTGAGTGCACCACCCAGCTTTGCCTGCAAGTAGCCAGCATGCAGGAAATCCATGAAGCGGAAACCTGCTCTTTGCGAGAGGCCTTGGAGAGTTCCCGGGAAAATGTTATTCGGGTGCAAGAGACCTGGCGGAAGAGGCTGGCTGAAGTCCAGGAAGATCAGGTGAAAATGTCCCTGCAGGTCTTCCAAGCCCAGATGATGGAATCCAAGGAGGAAAACCAAAAAGCCAAGGGAGAGAGAGACATGGCTAGAGCGGAAGTAGAGGAGAGTCAAGCAGCCGCGGATAATATGCACGCAGGGCTATCCTCTGCCCAGACAGAAGAAGATTTGCATCGCTTGGTGGCTGAGGATGCCACTTCTTCTTTGGAGAGGCATCTGGTGTCTGAAGATGGGTGGAGAGAGTCCTTCCTCTCCTCTAAAGAGTTCGAAAAGATCGTAATAGACAAGTCCTTCGATTTATTCGCCCAGGGTTTTGATCTCTGTTCTGCCTAATACGATGAATCCGGGCTAACCCAGGAAGGAGTCCCATATTTTAATCGAGCCATTGCCTCCTTGCCTTCCAGATCCGCAAAGGAAGAAGGGACACCTCAGGAAGAGGTAAAGCCATCAGAGCCCGGGACATAGGCCAATCTTCTGGACTTATTGCCTTAGGGAACAGATTTAGATAGTAGAATTTCCATGTATTTTCCCAAGTATACTTGTTATATCCATTCGTTCATGAATTTTGTATTTTAATCTCATCTTATCTTGTGTTTTGCGTTGCTTTTATAAGATCACAAATAGACAGCTATTGATGTCTTCAATAGAATATCCTTTTGGGATGATCACCATTATTGCCGGAGGGTGGAAACCCTTAAATACACAAGAACACACGTATATAGGAAATAAGGTTCCAAATACCAAAGGGACTCCCATACGTTTACAAATAAGTATCATGATAGTAAGACGTGGTAGATCTCCTGGACTTAGGTGTCGTGAATTACCACGGGCTTTGAAGTACCAGGGTGGTAGATCGCCTGAATTTTAAAGTGCGAGGGTGGTAGATCGCCTGAACTTAGGTGCCATGAATTACCACGGTCTTGGAGGTACTAGAGTGGTAGATCGCATGGGTTTTAAAGTTCTAGGGTGGTAGATCGCCTGGACTTAGGTGCCATGGGGCTGAAATGGGCTTTTGGGTGCCAGGGTGGTAGATCGCCCGGACTTAGGTGCCATGGGGCTGCCATGGGCTTTAGGGTGCCAGGGTGCTAGATCGTCTGGACTTAAATGCCATGAATTACCACGAACTTTGAGGTACCAAGGTGGTAGATCGCCTGGGTTTTAAAGTGCCAGGGTGGTAGATCGCCTGAACTTAGGTGTCATGAATTACCACGGGCTTTGAAGTACTAGGGTGGTAGATCGCTTGGATTTTAAAGTGCCAGGGTGGTAGATGCTTGGACTTAGGTGCCGTGAATTACCATGGGCTTTGAAGTACCAGGGTGGTAGATTGCTTGGATTTTAAAGTGCCTAGGTGGTAGATCGTCTGGACTTAGGTGCCGTGAATTACCACGGGCTTTGAGGTACAAGGGTGGTAGATCATATGGGTTTTAAAGTGCAAGGGTGGTAGATCGCCTGGACTTAGGTTCCGTGTATTACCACGGGCTTTGAAGTACCAGGGTGATAGATCGCCTAGATTTTAAAGTTCCAGGGTGTTAGATCGTCTGGACTTAGGATTGTAATAAGACAAAAAGATGCATTTTCATTAATGATAAGAAATACAATTTACAAAGAAACTTGTTTCAAAAGTAATATGACTTTAGATGCACCGTGTTTCAATGCCTCTATAGGGCCTTGCCTTGACTGTCTTCCAGATACCAAGCACTTCTCTGAATCCTCCGAACGATTTTGTAAGGTCCTTCCCACTTTGCTTCCAATTTCCTCACCTCTCCTGCCGGATTAACCTTCTTTAATACAAGACCACCTACCAAGAATTCCCGGGGCCTGACCCCTTGATTGAAAGCTTTCATCACCCGCTCCGATAGGCCTCCATTCTCACGGCAGCCCTCTCCCGCTTCTCCTCGATCAAGTCCAACTCTTGTGCTCGGTCATTGGTTCCTTCTTCTTGATAGGATTGTACCCGGGGGGGAAATTGTCCAATCTCCACTGGTAATACTGCTTCAGATCCATACACCAGGCTAAAAGGTGTTTCTCCAATAGCAGTCTTCGGGCAAGCTTCATCCAGGTCTCGAAAATTGATGCACATCCTCCATTTCCCGGTGGCTTTAGGTACCAGCACCACATTAGATAGCCAGGTGGGAAATTTTACCTCCCGGATATGTCCTGCCCCATCAATTCCTGGACTTGATCAGCAATGACCTTGTCCTTCTCTGTTCCAAAGTGTCGCTTCTTTTGTTTGACAAGTCGGGATCCAGGAATGATATTCAATTTATGCTCTGCCACATGAGCCGAAATCCAGGTCAATTCTTTTGGGGACCAGGAAAACACTTCCAGGTTCCGAGCCAAACATGCCCTCAATTGACCAGCCAGGATGGATTCTAAATCTCGAGCGATCTTAGCAACTTTCCCCGGTTTCTCGGGAAACAACTCCACTGCCTCGTGCTCCTCCTTGGCGTCCACCACTGCACACACTTCTTCCTTGCCAGGACCATTCTCCTCTTGCTTGTTCCGGGCCCTCTTATTATCTACCCGGATAGTGTCGGCATAACACCGCCGGGAAGAAGGCTGGTCTCCTCTTACCTTTCCCACTTGGTTATCCACCGAGAACTTGATCTTTTGATGGTAGGCCAGGCAACAGCCATGAAGACATTTAGGGTGGGTCTCCCTAAAATGATGTTATAGGAAGACAGAGCTTCTACAATGGTAAAGAGAGGCATGAAAGTCTTTCTCAGATCATCCGATCCCAGGGTGATTGGAAACCATACTTTGCCCTGAGGTTGAACAGTATGTCCGGCAAACCCGTAAAGAGCAGTCTTCACCTGGCTAACCTCACACCCTTGCAAATCCATCTGCTCAAAAGCTTCCTGAAAGATGACATTCACTGAGCTCCCTGAATCGACGAATACTCGCTTCACATCATAGTTGGCCACCCGGGCCCGAATAAGTAAAGCATCATTGTGAGGAACAGACACGCCTTCCAAGTCTTCCGATCCAAAGGTGATAACCGGACAGGAGGCTGGTTTCCGGGCTTCTAACCCCAAGATTTCCCTTTTTCTCCAAGATTTTTGGTTCCTATTTTAATCTCCATCTGTGGACCCTCCTGATATCTTGTTAATCACCCCCCCTAGAGGGTCCATCCCGAGCTCCTGGATCCGGGCATCGCGGCGTGACCTCCCGGGTCTTTTCTGGGACCTCCCTGTTGAACTTGTGTGCCATGGATCCCGACACCCATGGAGGTCCCCGAGGTTTCTTCTCCAATCGTCTTGCCTCTTCCGGCACAAGCTTCTCTGCTTCGGCCAGGAGTTTTCTACATTCACTGATGTCGTGGGTATTGACTCGGTGGATCGAGCAATATTTCCCTGGTCTCTTTTAAGAGTCCAGCCGTACATATTCTTCGCACATGTGGACCCCTCAATCTCAGGTTATTTTTTGCGGAGCATAGGCCATCAGCCTCCCAGGGTGATCATTCTTTCCTCCTGCTTGACCACACCGACTCCCTTTCTCTTTGTTTTCTTCCCTTCGGTCTCTCTCCCTCTTCTGCCGCTGGGCTTCCTCCATGTTGATATATTTTTCGGTCCGAGCTAAGAGATCTTTGAATTTTTGGGGAGTCTCATTGACCAAGGATCGAAAAATCTCTCCTTCCTTGAGCCCTTTGCGTAAAGGATGTAATTTTAGTTTCAGGGGCGCAGGCTAGCACCTCCAGGGCTATTTTATTAAACTTATTGATGTACACCCTAAGAGATTCTTCCCCTGCTTGATTCACCTCAAAGAGGCTGAGGGTAGTCTTTCTGTATCGCTTGCTGCTACTGAAGTGCTGCATAAAGACCTCCCGAAATTTTTTGAAAGCATAAATTCTTCCAACCTCCAATTTGTCAAACCATCTTTGGGCTGGATCCACCAGAGTGGTTAAGAACACCTTGCATTTGATTTGGCCATTATAATAGTGCGGCATGGCTACGTTTTGAAATCGAGCCACATGCTATTTTGGGTCATCGCTACCATCATACTCCTTGATCTTGGATGATTTGAAGTGTGCTGGAAACTTATCTTTGATGATCTCTGGCGAGAAAGGGCAACCCAGACTCCTGACCCGTGAAGATTCCTTCGAGTCAGTGTTTTCTAACTTCAAAATTTTTTGTTTCAGCTCCAACTCTCCTGCCATGGTAACGTTGGCAGACTCGGTATGTGATTCTTCTTCTTCTTCTAAATGTATGCTTCTGTGCCCCCCCCCCCCCTTTCCTTTCTCCCTTTCTCTCCCGGACTCCTGCTCTTTTTCCACTATTTTTTCCTTGCCTCCCCCCTTGACTCTTTCTCTTGCACCTTCTCTTGCTCTTGCTCTTTCTCCTGCTCCTTCTCCTGCTCACCCTCTCCTTCCCCTCGTTGTGCAGCCAGAATTCTCTGAACTGCCGCCTCCATCATGGCATCCATCCGCTCCTGGATGGCTGCTAGCCTATGACAGGAACTTTCAGGTTCATCGATGATAGTTATATCTACGTCTTAGACTCACTTTCCGACAGACGATGCCAATGATGCGATTATCATAAAATGGATTCCCGGGTAGTGGGCAGAGTACCCGGGTGAAATCCCAACAAGCTCCTTCGTCCCGCCTTGGATGCAATCTACACGCCAGGAAACAAAAAAACTCGTAAGTTGGGAGCCGGAAGGGTTTTCGGCGTCGCCACTCCGATGCTTAAGTCAAGTTAAGATGTATAGAGTGGGCTAAGGAATTTTTCAGAGAAAAGTGAGTGTGTGCGAGACAATAATAATAGGTGATAATAACGTACCTTGGCCAGGAACAAGAGCCTGGTATTTATACCCGTCGGCTTGGGTTATTAATGATTACTTGGTATGGGCCAACTGACAGCTTTTAATGCGATGGTACAGTTATCACGTGTGATTAGACGCTCCGTAACTTTTGGAAGAACCCATACCATTGAAACGTGATTAGCAATGATTTGGTCTGTAATAAGAGCCTGATACACTCAAGGTAGACGTGGCCTTTTCCTGGTCCTTAAAATAGAAAGTCCAGGCCCCACTAACTCTTTCCTCCTCTCGGCTCCTAGGAGCTTGTTTACGTGTACCCGACTTCCGTATTTTTCTCGGTATCCCTTGATTACCCGGGCGTTTGGGACCTCCCGGGTACCCTGGACCATCCGGGTCCTCGAGAGACCTAGGTTATCTTACCAGGATATAAAAAATGAAAGTTGCTTTAAAAAAGATGTCACGAATTTTCATGGGCCGGATGAATTGTAACTCCTATTTACGCAAAATTACAATGATATTACATATTTTCGAGTAAGTTTGTTGCACAAAGCTTATTCATTACAGTTTATATGATTAGTGTAATTTGCAAGCTATTGTGTTAACCTAACACACAGTTAAGAGCAATGGCAGAGCTAGGATCCGAAATCCACTCGGGTTAAAATTTTTTACGAGAAACAAATAATAATGCATAAGAATTAAAACGATGATTAATACTTATTCATTGTAGCCTTAAAAACTTTTCATTAATAAGATCTTCAATAATTTTTTTGGGAATCGTGCGTAAGATTTAAAAATATCTGTCTGATATCACATCCAAATTTGTTTTTCATATGACATCATATCAGCAACATGAGATCAGTGCGATACATAATCTAATATAAATAAAAATTTGAATGGAACACACAATTAAATTTTTTATGAAATCAAAAATTGCAATTCTAAAAAAATCTTTTCATTGCAATGCAGTTACTTTTAAAATAAGCAATATCACAAAGTATAAAAAAAAATTTAAAAAAACAAGAAGAATGAGTGAAAATACTATTAAAAGACGGAGATTGATAGAGATGAAAGTTAAATTGAATTAAATCTAATCAAGAAGAAATCTAATCAAGAAGACAAGGACGGAAAAGACCAATTTTGAGACATATGATCTACTTCATTTTTTTTAAATGGGCTAAATGTGGACTATTTAATTTTTTTAATTTGATTACCCGGGCTAATATAGTATTTGTCCAAAAATAACACACAAAATTATTTATAAAAATATATATAATACATTTTTAAAAAAATCAAAAAATGGGCCACACGGGCCAATATGTATGCCTCCGTTCTTGGCTAAGAGTAACTGCTACGAGTTTCTACGTCAAAAAAACAATTACAATGATGTTATTTATAGATTTTGATATTTCGAACAGCCAACTATTTTATGTTGGATACATATATATTCACAATGCCCAGTTAACTAATGGCACACATAAATCAAATTTTATTTGTTATGTGAGCGAAGATTTGAACCGGTATCTAAATCGTGGAACAGTTTCAAAGATTGCATACGTCAAGGAGATGTCACGAATGCTGATAAATTGAAAGGAAATAAAGGAGCATTACAACAAAAACAATAATTCTACAACAAAGTCAGAAACAAAACAAAGTAACGTGACCATTAAAACTTCTAAACTTTATACCAAGATAGCAGCAATATTTGATAATCTTCCAACTACAAAAGGGCATACGAGTGAAATCAGAAAATGATGTGTACTTTTAAATAAAATAAAATTTTGGCAAAAGAATAGTATGCGACTGCCTTGTTTTCATAACTACGCTACTTGGTTTGAACACCAACAGGCATTCTGACAATGCATTCTGAATCTATGCGATAGCAGGCATGTCCTTGAGCCAGGAATCAAGTGGTTTGCCAATTGAGTAAACGATAAAACCGATTTCCCTGAGCTTATTAGTGTCGATAATGTTCCTTCCATCGAAAAGAAAGGCAGGTTTCTGCATATTGTCGTATATCCTTAGAAAATCGAGTGTCTTAAATTCATCCCATTCGGTGAGGATGCAGATAGCGTGTGCATCCTTTGTGGCCTCGTAGGCATCCCAAGCAGCATGAAGTTTCTTCACAGTGGAAGGGCTGGTTGGTTGAAGATGAAGGGGATGATCCCAGTCGAATTTGTTCATTGTAAGGTCCCTCTGGATCTGATCCTCAGTGACCTGAGGATCATAGATGCTCAGGTAGGCTTTGTCACCTAAGAGTCCTTTGCAAACATCGATAGCAGGAGTCTCTCTGGTATCACCAGTATCTTTCTTGAAAGCAAAACCCAAGATGGCAACTTTCTTGTTAGCAACTGTGTTGAACATGGATGCAACGAGGCGATTGACAAAACGGTTCTTTTGGTAGTCGTTGATCTTAATCACCTGCTTCCAGTATTCTGCAACTTCGGGGAGACCGTTGCATTCACAAATGTAAACCAAGTTCAGAATGTCCTTCTGGAAGCAGGAGCCACCAAAACCAACACTGGCATTGAGGAACTTGGGGCCAATTCTCGTGTCCTTTCCAACAGCGTAAGACACTTGGGTGACATCTGCTCCAGTAGCCTCACAGAGAGCAGACATTGCGTTGACTGAAGAGATTCTTTGAGCTAGGAATGCATTAGCAGCAAGCTTTGAGAGCTCTGCAGACCATAAATTAGTGGTGATGATGCGATCTTCAGGAACCCAGTGGGCATAAACATTCTTCAGGGCTTGCACCGCCTTGAAGCCTTCTGGGGTCTCCCTGCCTCCAATGAGAACTCTGTCTGGGTTGAAAAGATCTTGAATAGCAGTCCCCTCAGCAAGAAATTCTGGGTTGGAGAGAATTTGATATTTAATTCCCTTGCTGTTGTGGGTTAAAATTTTTTCAATGGCCTCAGCAGTTTTGACCGGTACGGTGGACTTCTCAACCACAATCTTGTCAGATTTTGACACATCAGCAATCATGCGGGCAGCACTCTCCCAATATGTCAAATCTGCTGCCTTACCAGCTCCAAGACCTCGAGTCTTGGTAGGAGTATTGACTGAGACAAAGACTATGTCTGCCTCAAACACATGTTTCTCCACATCTGTGCTGAAGAACAGATTCTTTCCCCGACACTGTTTTACCACATCATCAAGGCCAGGCTCATAGATTGGAAGCTGATCGCTGTTCCAGGCATTGATACGAGGAACGGCAATATCAACAACTACTACTTCAATTTGAGGGCACTTGAGTGCTATAACTGCCATAGTAGGGCCTCCCACATACCCAGCTCCAATACAGCAAATCTTCACCATTTGCCCCTTGTTTCAGTGCTGTGGAAAAGATATCAACCATACAACTCTCAGATATCCAGTTATACATCATACTTGGTTAACAAACAAAATACGCAAGTCCGGATAATATTTTGATATCAAATGGGATAACCTTAGGCAGCTTTCAGAAGAACTACCGTAACAAAAATTAATATGATTTGATCACTAATTACTGCACCATGACCATAGAAAAAAAATGGTAGTTAATTTCATTTTACAGCAGCTATCCAGTAAATAGAATGGGCAGCTGAAGAGAGAGTTGATAAAAGATGCATAAACATGAATCCAAATTTCCCATCATTAGTTTGCATGAATAAAAAAAACTAATACTCCATCATCAAACTAGAATCACATAGATTTAAAAAAATCTTGGTTTTCCAGAATGGAAATGTAGAATCATTTTGGGAATCAAAATTGATGCAAGGAGCTGAGCCATTGAAGATCCAAACTTTGCTAACACTTTTGATATGAAAAGGAAACTACAAAGTGGTCCTGGAAGATTCATCCGACGATTGCATGCAATCAATCACCCCCCAAAACACTCTTGAGTTAAATCATTAGAAAACAAAAGAACTAGAATAAAATGCCAGAATTCACGAAACTAACTAGTTCCAAAAATCCCCGCAACTAAAACAATCATGAAAAAATTAAACCAACGCAGCAAATGAGAGGAAAGAACAAAATCACGTAAATAGCGGGCAACTGCATTTTAGATCAATTACCCAAAATAATAAATCGAAACAAGTCACAGAATTTGTTTCAAATCTCTTCTCCGAAATTCAAAGCAAAATGATGCTACGGGAGCTCGATTCACCCAGAAATTCAAACCTGGCATACATTCTAGCGCGGATAACAGATTCCACACTAAAGCAAAGACAAAATTTTTACACCACCGTAGCTAGCTTGCTTCTTTTTTTTTAATAAAAGATAAAGCGGAAAATCTACCTGAGTCTGGATTTCTGAAAACTGGAGAGATCGAATGAAAGAAGTTGGTGGAGAAGCCGAGAGAGCGCGCAGCTTTTATATGGTGGTTTAGATCCAAACCCGTGGACGACTCAAAATACATTAATTAATTAATTAATTAATTAATTAATAAAAATAACTGACCTTTAAGTAAACCATACTTAAGTCAATAAAAATCATATTTTTTTTAGGTTTTATTATGGCTAATATTTATTTCTTCATAATTTATAAATAAAACCAGATTAAAGCTGCTAATTTGGTAGAAAATCACCCCAAAAAACCTTATCTGTTAAATAATAAAAATCTACTAGTCCTATGCAAGAAATGAATCATAAATAATAAATAAAATTTATGTCAGCATTTACTTATATATAATCTCTTATGCACTATTGTAGCAAATTTGTGGTATTTATTGTATGAAAATGTGCTACACATAAGTAACTGATACATTTGTTTCATTAAAAGTATATAACATTTTAAAAATGACATGTGCCTTTGATGCAAGTTCAATTAATCATTAATTGCATAATCAAAAACAAATATTTAATCATTAATTGCGGGCAAGAAGCTAACTTCAAGATTAAGATCAATACATAAAGTGTGGCTCCAAACACCTTTTGAGTAACATTCAAGTCAATTTTAAAAAAATGGTTGACTCTGAAGGGGACCTCATTCTACATAAGTCAGAGGCCTATTGGCTCATGCGGAGGGTAAATCGAGGGATGTGCACGAGCGGCAGGGACCTGAAGGAGAGAGCACATGGCCCAATCCCCAAAACATACCCCCACAATATTTCAGAAGGAAATATGCTCCACACGAGGATCTAACCCGCAACGCTGGGGAATTTCTTCCCACGTCACCTCACACCTTACCAACTCGCCTATGCCCCTGTGAGCCAAGTCAGTTTTTTATATGCAGGTGTGTGGTGTAAGTGAACATATATTTTAGAAGAAAAATAATTTTAAAAATAAAATGTTCACTATTTTAAATTGAAAAAACGTAAGCGAAAGTTTTTAGAAAGCCTTCATGTGTGTTTTTTTATTAATTCTATATATAGAAAAAGGCCTTCACTTTTGGATTTTGTTAGATGCATAGGTGCGAGTATTTTATAACTAAACATAATTTTAGTTGGTTTATTGATTATAATTTACTCGTCCAAATGACATATTCAATTAGTCAAATAGGGTAGAGTTCAACCTACATTATGGATATTACTTTAATCATAAATCTAATATCTCATTATTTACCACGTCAATAATATATCATTAATTAAGCGTATATGTAGATATATAAACTTGGATATTACTCCTAGTGTACATCTCGTTAACCAAATAGATCGTCAAAACCAATTGGTGGGATTAGTCAACTCTCAACCCGTCCGCCATAACTCATCAATTTGGTGGTGTTGTCATTTGGACTAATTAGGAATTTCTCAACCAAACACATCTATTTGTTAGGTCGAGATCGTCCAGGCAGAGGAGTCTAATCGGGTGAGGATTGACAGTTTGAATGGACTGGAAAAATATTAATTAACCCAATCAATCAAGTATCAAAATATATGATGGGGGCAAGACACGCAGAACCAACCCCACAAAACCTATGGGCCAGTGAAGTATTGTGCTTGGGAATGAACTTGGTTTCCTGACCGGGAAGAATACCAATAAAACCCAACGTTGAGTCATGTCTCCGCTCTCTTGAATATGGCCACATCCCCTTAAATCAGTGAAATCCAACGATCTCATTCTGTAAACCCTAAAACTCCTCCCCATTACTGTAACTAGAATCCCCATTCTCCACTCAATTTCCTGGCATTCCGCATGAAATCAAATTCCAAGGCTGCGAGTGCAGTTGTTACTCCAGGGAAAGAAAATTTTGATGATACTGTTTGGCCCAAAATTAGAATTAATTCTCGGCTCAAATTAGAAGTGTTTTTCCGCAGCCCATCAAGGAAAAATGGAAGCCCAAGAATGAAGTAGGCTGTACAATCAAATTGGAAATCAAATAAAGACAAAGTCAAAATTAAATTATGGGAAAGTGGAGATAAACGTGGTCTGTGATGCGAAGTGGGAAGTTGCTCACCATTTTAAGCACAATGGACGGCAGAAGCATGGAGGGAAGATTCACAAACAATCACAAAAATTCAAGCTCCAAAAGCTCTCAAAATTTACAGCAAATATTTCGCATATTTCCAGGCGTCCAAGCTTCGGCTTTTGTCTTCTGTATTTCAATATATTCCCATTATTTCACTATATCTCCATCATTTGTTTCCTTAGTTCCTCGAACATTTCAGTAATGTAGTTTTGTATTTATGGCAATAATCTGTCCATATTCCGTTTTTAATAGCAACGTTAGTGTTTCGATTGTTATTAGGAATTTATTTTCGTTATTTCTTGTGTTCTTTGTTGTTTAACCTTGTAACTGAGACCGACGATGAAATTTAAGCTCACAATCTGTAGTAGTCCAGTTCTATTTTTACAATATTAATTTGATTAGAGGTATTTGGAAAAAGTAAAACATGATTATGAGATTCTAATGTCAAACGAACCAACAAATCAGATCCAAAATATCCAAAAGTGATAAATGGGCTTATTTGGGCTTGGGTGGTTCGGAAGGTCCGAACCCAAGCCATGTAGAGATCGGAGGGTCCGAAGAGTTCGGAAGAAACAAAGGATTTCGGAAGCTACATGTGGGACTCCGGGTGCACATATGAAACGACAACGCAAAAAGATTCCGGGACAATTTTATTTTATTTTTTATAACATTTGCGCTTCTGTGCATGGACATGCGCAGAAGCACATGTTGATGTGCAGAAGCGCATCAACATGCGCTTCTACGCAGAAGTACGCCTGCTTCTGCGCAAGCTCATGCGCAGAAGCGGCCTCACTCTAGAAACCCAACTTTCTGTTCTCCAAGCCTCTGCGGGAAAAAGAGGCTTCTGTTTTTTCTTAAAAATGGCACCTACTGCCTATTTTCTCAAAATCTTCTCAAAAATTCCAAAAACTCGGAAACTCAAAATCTCGATACATGGTTACAACATACAATCCAAAAGGAGTTCAAAACCATAAAAATTAGATTAAAATGCAACATTTCTCAAAATACAAATATTTGACTCCTCAGGGTAAAATCAACACAACCCGCTAAAAACACAAAATTTCACTTCTATACACGAACCAAGCTCTCATGGCCCTCAATGACTAGGCCCTGGGTTACCTATTGCAATGCACACACACAGACAAATCAACAGACGAAAAACCGTTAAGTATAAAACTTAGTATGAACAACGGAAGCATATTGACCGGCTAAATCGGTGTGATATAAATCTACTGGCAAGCGTACCAGGTCAAGTAATAGTAAAGTGGACAGAGAGTCCAAGTATCGATCCCACAGGGACTGTTGTTAATTCTCAAGATTTAATTATTTTACTTAATCTAGACAAAATAATAGAAGGATTTTGAATTAAATAAAATAAGAATATAAAATAAAAACTGATTAAGAAATAAGAATAAAAATAACTGAAGATAAAAATAATCAAGACAAATACAACCAAGACACACGTAGATACTGAACAAATCTTTTAACATGTAGTCAATTCAGGACTCAGATTTAATCTTAATTCACGAGAATTCTCCTAATTTGTTCAAAGGTCTATTTCTAGAACAATCAAACCTATTCAAATATTGATGAACTAATCTTTCGTAATTCTAATCAAATTTGAATGCATTAAATATTTGTGAAAATTCAGTTTACACCTAAACCGCACACTGAAACCGAATTCTATTTCTAGTCGGTTTTACAATATGTTAATTATCAGAGTGATCAAAATCAAAACCTCCTCTGTCGATTTGGAATTGATTAACATGCAAGCAAACAGTTGATCAGACTATTCACAAGATAAATATAAATCTGACAATCAATAAAATAAAATCAACTCTAAAAAATCCCAAACAAACATCCAAGTTTTCTACATGAATTTGTTCGGCCCAATCACGCCGTCTTGGTTGAAAATAAACTACTCAATAATTAAAAACAATAATTCAAAAATAAAAATAAAAAGAAGAAAAAAAAGAAGAAATCTTCTCTCCCAAGCCTTGTAGCCGCCTCCTCTTGCATTGTCTGCGCTCTGGAGCTTCCGAAACCCTCAAAAATATGTTATATCTTCTATATATATGGTCTGAAAAGCCTATCAGTTAATTTCCTCTCAAAACAAGGATTTTTCGGAACACATATGACCCCCGAACACGCGCGCGCGCGCGGCATAGGCCTCGCGCGCGCGTAGCACATAAAAACAGAGGCCTGTACGTCGGACTCGCGCGCGCGCGAGCTTGATTCTCGCGCGCGCGCAGTACAAAAAATCTGCGCCGAGCGACAATTTTCAAAAATTCATATCTCGAGATCTAGCCGTCGAATTGAGCTGAAATTTGGACAGCAGCTTCAAAACATCTTTAATTTAATCTGAACGGTGGAGATTGGATTTCAATGTCTATAAAATTAAATATGATTTTTCGATCAAGGCTGCTCCGTAATTCACTCTTTAAAATTCCATTTTCCTACAAAATTAACCCAAGGAGTGAAATACACACACATGCACTAAAACACATAAAAACACATAAAAATAATATGAATGCACACAAAATAGACATAAAAATAACATGAAATAATGCATACAAAATGCACTTATCAACACCCCCATACTTAAACCTTGCTCGCCCTCGAGCAAGACATGAAAAAAACAAAATGCAAACAAAAACATAAGTAAGGATGATTCATGAGAGTGCACAGCCTCTGAGAAGTTTAATCACAAAACAAAAAACACAGACATGCTCTCAAATTTTCATAATACACCTTCGGTTTAACGTGAACGTGTTTGTGTGAAATGTCATTCCAGTTTCATACAACTTAGACCAAATTCGTTTCAAAACTGCTTAGCAACCTATGGCAAATTAGTGCAAGTTTAACTCTTCAAGTGCTCATTCCTTCCAACGACCTCTAGACAAACCCACCTCCCTTGAGATAATGAATTACACACCTCCGGATTTTGCACCCGGTATTGCATTAGCCCCAATAATTACCCGCTGACTTAGCTATAACTGGCTAGGATACGAAAAATCATTCTATTTTTTCTTTCTAATCCCCTCGTCTATAGCCCGGATGGAGCATCAATCCCATTGAATCCGCATACTTAGCCTTAAATTTGATTATTTTTTTTAGGATTTTAATCCTTTCAAGGCCCGGATGGAATTGTATATAAATTTTTCTAGGTGCGCCCAAGATCATAAGTGTAAACTAGAGCCTCATCAAAATTCATAGAACACAATCGAGATCCACAAACCACCTATTGCCGTGCAATGGTCAAACAAACAGAAACTTCATCAAATCTTTCGCTACAATTCATTGGTCTAACATTAGTGCTTAAAAATATTCACGGTTCAACCTACAGTTTCTCATGTCCAGTCAAGAGCATTCATTTTTCAAAAATCCATTTTTTTCAAATAAACTTCATCATCATTGGCTATCATGACTCATCCTACCCATGCAGGACAACACAAACAACAACAAAAACACACTATATGCAAACAGACATGGAACGAACTTTATGCAACACAAACACAAAACATAATGAAATAAACTAGTCTACCCCCCCCCCCCCCATACTTATCCAAAGTATTGCCCTCAATGCTTCAGACAATGAACAGAATTCAAAACGAACAAAAACACAATGAAAACAGAAATAACACTCCCCTGGTTTTCGTTTCATTCTCTTCCTTCTTGACGGCATCAGCTGGGACAGTAGCATCAGTCTAGATATATCGGCAGGCATGACCAACTGGCATGGGAAAGAAAACAAAATCAAATAAAAACAATATATATAAAAAAAAAACAAAATAAAAACAAAAGCAAAAACACTGGGTTGCCTCCCAGTCAGCGCTAAAATTATAGTCTATAGCCCGACTATGCAGAAGCCACCATCAAAGAGCGGCTGCCGCCCATAGTAAGAATCATACGATTCTACGTATGAGTTTTGAATTTCTTCGCCCTCAAGCTTGGCGTGATATTTGCAGTTTAAGCTTGTCGGTCCAACAGTACTCGGCATGAAATTTTTTCTTTGGAAAGAGACTCTGATTCTAGGCTGAAGCTCAAAGAGGATGTAATACTGTGGAGGTGGCGTCAATGGCAAAAAAGTATCTTCTAACGGTGTACATAAAACGACCACTGACGAGGTAAAATCTCTCTCCTTGTATGGTTCTTCCTCCTCCACTATCATGTTTGACTCATCCTCACAAGAAGATTCCTCAAAAATGATTTCTTCATGCTCTGGCTCAGTTACTTCACTCAATTGGCAGATATCCAAAATTGGTTCTCTAATAAGCGCAATCTGTTCATCCAAAAGACTTATGCGGCTTTCTAAAAATTGATTTGACTCTGTCTGCTGTCGCACAAGATTTTCCAACTGAGCCACATAATCTTCGGAACGCCCTATGCAGTCTTCTTGATGCTCCGGTGGCTGGTTCGCAAAATTTTTAGAGTTGATATCTGGAGGATATTGGTGACTCCAACCCTGCAGTGAAGGATCACAATGCCAATGGTAGTCAAAATCTGCCATATCATTTAACAAGTGCATCGCACTGTCTTCATCTCTTCTAAACAATTGACTGCCCGTGGCCAACGCTCCATAATCCACCCAACTTCTTGTAATCTCATCCAAACCACCATAAAAAAATTGAGTGAGGGTGTAGCTCAAAAATTTATGGCATCGAAATCTGTTCGCCAAATCATTGAATCTCCCCCAAACAGCATAGAATGACTCCAAGTATTGCTGGCCAAATCTTGTGAACACCTGATGATGATCCATCTCCAAGTACCTCACAAGCAAAAGAAAAGAAAAAAAAATCAAAATTAAAATAAAAAAAAAACGAAAAGAACGAAAAGATAGAAATAAAAAAAAATGTCTAGCCTCAAGCAAATAATCTATCCTAATATCAACTAAACAGTCCCCGGCAACGGCGCCAAAAACTTGACCGGTTAAATCGGTGTGATATAAATCTACTGGCAAGCGTACCAGGTCAAGTAATAGTAAAGTGGACAGAGAGTCCAAGTATCGATCCCACAGGGACTATTGTCAATTCTCAAGATTTAATTATTTTACTTAATCTAGACAAAATAATAGAAGGATTTTGAATTAAATAAAATAAGAATATAAAATAAAAACTGATTAAGAAATAAGAATAAAAATAACTGAAGATAAAAATAATCAAGACAAATACAACCAAGACACACGTAGGTACCGAACAAATCTTGTAACATGTAGTCAATTCAGGACTCAGATTTAATCTTAATTCACGGAAATTCTCCTAATTTGTTCAAAGGTCTATTTCTAGAACAATCAAACCTATTCAAATATTGATGAACTAATCTTTCGTAATTCTAATCAAATTTGAATGCATTAAATATTTGTGAAAATTCAGTTTACACCTAAACCGCACACTGAAACCGAATTCTATTTCTAGTCGGTTTTACAATATGTTAATTATCAGAGTGATCAAAATCAAAACCTCCTCTGTCGATTTGGAATTGATTAACATGCAAGCAAACAGTTGATCAGACTATTCACAAGATAAATATAAATCTGACAATCAATAAAATAAAATCAACTCTAAAAAATCCCAAACAAACATCCAAGTTTTCTACATGAATTTGTTCGGCCCAATCACGCCGTCTTGGTTGAAAATAAACTACTCAATAATTAAAAACAATAATTCAAAAATAAAAATAAAAAGAAGAAAAAAAAGAAGAAATCTTCTCTCCCAAGCCTTGTAGCCGCCTCCTCTTGCGTTGTCTGCGCTCTGGAGCTTCCGAAACCCTCAAAAATATGTTATATCTTCTATATATATGGTCCGGAACGCTTATCAGTTAATTTCCTCTCAAAACAAGGATTTTTTGGAACACATATGACCCCCGAACACGCGCACGCGCGCGGCATAGGCCTCGCGCGCGCGCAGCACATAAAAACAGAGGCCTGTACGTCGGACTCGCGCGCGCGCAGTACAAAAAATCTACGCCGAGCGATAATTTTCAAAAATTCATATCTCGAGATCTAGCCGTGGGATTGAGTTGAAATTTGGACAGCAGCTTCAAAACATCTTTAAATTTAATCTGAACGGTGAAGATTGGATTTCAATTTCTCTAAAATTAAATATGATTTTTCGATCAAGGCTGCTCCGTAATTGACTCTTCAAAATTCCATTTTCCTGCAAAATTAACCCAAGGAATGAAATACACACACATGCACTAAAACACATAAAAACACATAAAAATAATATGAATGCACACAAAATAGACATAAAAATAACATGAAATAATGCATACAAAATGCACTTATCACATATAATCATCAATTGTCTCAATTCAAATGCATTTCAAAAATCGATAAAACTCAATCGATGCTATTTCAAAATAAAAATATATTTTCATGAAATGCATGCTCAATAATATGTTGGCTTGCAATAATGGGCATCAATCATTGAGGTTCGTATTCGACCCCGACATCAAGATTCGTATCCGATCTCGGTACAGGTATATCAACTCCTCGTGGTTCGTATCCGACCCGGAATCAAAGTACGTATCCGACCTCTGCATCAAGATTCATATCCGATATATGCATCAATGCTATCAATTTCTAAGTAAAGCGAGCTCAATATGAATGAGATGATGCAATATACATATGTCAACATAGCTTGCTCTCACTAGGGTTCGTTTGAAAAACCATCTCAATCATATGCATGTAAATCGATTCATGTAAATGACATAGCAGCAAGTATCGTCAATCACCAAGCAACATCAAAACATAATTATGCCATCAATCAAATACGATAATCGAATCACATAATTCAAGCAATAACATGTAACAAGTAAAATGTGTGATTTTTCTCGGGACTCGAGAATTCAACTCATCTCGAGGTTCAACCTCATTCTTTCCTCGTATGCTCATACCTTCAAATCTCGGTTTTCCGAAATTCTCAACTACAAAGCTACACAATACGAGCTCATATAAATTTTCATTCGATCAATTATCTATATTTTCAATACAAAATCAAACCAAACCTTGATCGAATTATCAACGACTCGAATTCTTGCAACTTGAATTCGATAATCTCCAATTTAAATCTGAAATGGATAATATACATGCTCAATATTGATATGACTGTAGGAGACATTCGAAGATTTATATTGTTCCAAGATTTGCTCCGTGATTTACAATCGGGAGTTGAAGGGTTTGGAATTCATGAGAATCAAGTTGGAATGCTTGAAGATAACTTTGGAAATTATTATGATATTTTTGGAGGCCAAAAGGATCAAGAAGTTGAAGAAAATATTGACGAAAATACAAAAGAAGGCTAAGAGTTCGAAGCAACGGTGCGCCCACACCACCGAATTCGCGCGCCCGCTCCGTGTCATGCGATGTTGCAGTGCGCCCGTGCCACTATCATAGAGCGCCCGCGCTGTCGCCGAAATTGAGAATTTTGTGTTAGGAAACTCATGCGGGCCCGCGCCTCCTTTCTCTCACACACACTTCGGCATGTAGTGTGTGTGCATGGATTTTTGATATATTTTTGATATATTTTTATATATTGTGATATTTTGAGTCTCTTAATATTATTAGAAAACTTTTAGGAGATATCTTTAGATATATTTCTGCTATATCTTTTAATATTTTGTAGTTGTATTATAAATACAACAAAGACTTTCATTCTTGAATAAATTAGTTCATATTATTGATTTTTATCAAGTGAAATTCTTTCTATAATTTTGTTCAAAACTTTGCTTTGTTATTAAAATCAAACTTATCAAAGTTTAACAATTTTGTGACGTTTGTCGATTGATTATCTTCATGGGTTGTCAAATATAGGTTCCTTTGAAGGTCCCGTTGTGATTAATTGTTTATTCTCGTGATTATCTGTTGCTAGTTTCGTTGTAAACTAGAGGTGGATATCCAAAAACTTACTTGTTCAAAAGGTCGGGACAAAATTATTGAATTTTTTGTTATTGAATTGAGGGTACGATTCTTTATAATCGTGTTTTCTTTTCATGCATCCAAGATTTGCATCATTTGGTATCAAAGCTTAAGGTTCCATTGATTCAAGTAAGTCGTATATTTCTATTTGTTCTTCTTTTCTATTCTTCGTTCTTCCTATTCTTTCTTCGTGTTATTCGTTCTTCGTTTGTCGTTCTTCATTTTGTCAATCTTGTTGCCCAAGTTTTCGTGTCTTGTGCTACAAGTTAGCTAAAAAAAAGAAAATTCAAAAAAAAAAAAGATTTGAAATCGGTCAAAAAAAAAAGAAAAAGAGCGAGGACCGAAATTGTAGAAAAAATGGAAGCAAAATAACTTGTGATAAATTTTCTTGTGTCTTAATCATCCTTGGGTGCCAAGTTTTTCAATCTTCATAAATTCAATTCCTTGTTGTTGTGCAATCTACGTGCATGAGTCAATTGGAAAGTGTTTACAAGTTTTGAACTTGTGAGTTTGATACACACAAAACCACAAAGCATAAGCCATTTCATCTTGTTTGAGTGAAAAAAAAGAGTGTTTGAGTGATTTTATGTAACGCCCCAAAAATTTATTACCGAATTAATTGGAAATTAAAATAATTATTGAGTTGAAAAAATAATTATTACTGCCAAATGAGTTATAGAGTGCATTTACAAAATACACGTGCCAATTAGTCAATGAGTTTGACTATTTCTGGATATCTGATAATATTGGTATTTTGAGATAATTATTGAGATGATGGAATTAAAATAATTATTTATGTCAAATAATTTAAATTGTAGAAATTAATCAGTTTGTGTGACTGGTCAAAGCCTAAGATTGACTCAATTTATTTATTTGGGAATTTACTGGTCTAGTTGACAGGTCAAAGTTCGCTATTCCAGATTATGGTAAAAATGTGTTAAATTGCATATTGGAGTAAAATAACACAAGAAAATTGAAATGGATCAGATCGGGTCATTTTAGGACCAATTTTTATAATATTAAGTGGTGCTTTATCTCTCACACACTAAACACCTAAAACACACACTAAACCCTAACCCCCATTCACGCCTCTCCCGTCGCCGACCGCCGGCCGCCATCCACCACCCTTCGCCATCGATTTACCCTCAAACCTTGTAGCTCTCTTCAAGGCGATCACAACCATACCAAGAATTGTGATTTTTGGTGTCCGATTTGCCGAGCACAAAGTCGAGAAGGAGTGGTCACTATTCATCATCTTCCTCGCGCGTTTTGATCGTATTTTTGCTCGATTGGGTTGGTTTTTGATATGCTAGATGGTAGTAGGTGATGTGTAGAACATTTTCTAAGCTTTTAGTAGCTTTTCCGTCGCGAATGGTGCAGATCGGAACTCGGGAAGCTCACGCCGCCGCCGCCGCCGCATGTTTTTCTCCGATCTACGCCGCCATCGTGGTCCGATCCGGTCGTGGCTTAGTGAGTTGGAATCGTATCGTCGAGATCTACAACACTGCCAAATTTCGTGAATTTTTTAGTTGATTTGCAGATCGCCGCCGTCGCGGCCGTCTTCTCCAATTTTCCGGCGACCTCCGATATGTTAACCATTTTTGACCGGTTCAACGTGGTAGATCCAAATATCCAAGTTTCGAGTCGAGATTCAAAATCATTAAGCGGTGAGAGCGCAATAAATTTCGATAATCTTTGGTCAAAGTTTGACCAGAGTTGACCAGGGTTGACTTTTGACCATTGTGTGATTTTTCGCAGATCGGAAGCTAGTTGAGGATATTTAGAGCAGAAATTAACAGTTTAGGGATTTGAGCTTCCAGATTTGGAAGTTTTGAGATTCTCGAGTCTTGATTCAAGCAACCGCAACCGTATGAGTTTTTCGTGCGTATTAAACGCAAAGGCATGTTATAACCTTCCTTTCTCACACCATTTAGATCAGTATATTTACTGTTTTGATGATTAAATTGTGTTGTTGCATTTGTATGTGGATATGATAGCTCAAATTTTAACTCATGCATTATTCACATTTTTATGTATTGTGAATGATTTTTCTATCATGACTAGTTCTTAGCTGTTGTTCAATGGTTTGATGGCTGAGTCATGTTCCTTTGGGTTTTGATTTAAGATGACTTGAACTAGTGTCGGCTAGGTGAACAGTGGGATAATTGTAAGGTTTTCTACCTAGCGGGCATCTCGAGCAGGGCTCGGGCAAGTAGGTTGGCTAGGCCGGGTCAAGTGAATTAGGGTCATATGTATCGGTCTGGGTCCGGGTTATTTTATTTCGGGTCGGGTAATTTATTTAAGAGTCCAATTATTAAGTTTATTTTATTGGGCCAAGTCTGTTTGATGGGTCCAGTTTGTCTATTGGTCCAAGTTGTCGGGCCAAGACTGTTGGGCTTAATATATTAATTGGACTTAATTTATTAATTGAGCTAAATTTGTTATGGGCCTAAGTTGTTTATTTTTATTTGGTTGAGCTAAGTTCTAAGTTGGGTTAAGTATTTTAATTAGGCCAATCTTAGTCTAATTGGATCAATTTAAGTGTGATTGGGCTAGTCTAAGTATTATTGGGTTAGTTTAAGTGTTAATGACTCAATCTAAGTGTTATCGGACGAATCTAAGTTTAGGGGCTTTAGTTAAGGGGCAGCAGCTCGAACTAGCCAGTGGCAAATAAAATAGTCCGTAAATGTTGTGAAAATTTCTCGCAAGCGTACGAGTGTCAAGTTTTAATATAGTGAAAGAGAGAGTGTCGATCCCACAAGGAGTAAATTGAAAATATTCAATACTTGTAATTAAAATAGTCTTAAATTTATTTAGAAAATTGAACTTTAGAGGTTTGATGACAAATTAAATAAATAAAAAAGGTTATAAAGCACGCGCACACTCAATCCTTAATAGGTTATCAATCAGAGATAAATAGTCTAGAGGTTTGATTTCACCTGGTCTCGACAATATTCATTCCTAATTAATCTATTTTTCATGAGTTCATTTCAATTAATAACCAAGAACACATAGATTATACTATTCCCCTCTCCCAAGTATCAAATAGAATGTATCAATCACAGATCGATTCTAATATCTCTATTGAGAATCTACTTGTAATGATATGTACGTGTAAAACAATGTTCTTTTTAGGCTCTATTAAAGCTATAAGCTCTCCCGAGTCATATAAACAATTAATAGTGTGAATTCTATTTATCTTATTCTAAATCCCCTCTCCCGAGTGTCGGATTCTGAATAAATATGACAAATCAATTTATGGCCAGTAAATTGAAAAGACCTTCAAAAGTAGAATCACAATTAATTTAGAATAACTCAATTCCTTAAAATCAACAATTTATAAATATGTCTTGACCAGGCTACATCAACCTCTAGACATAAAAGTTTAGTTCATGATAAAATTCATAGCAACACAAATCATGTTTAAGAGTTCAAACATAATTCAACAGTCAAAAGAAATAAATAAATGAGTAATAACAAAGCCGTAGTCTTTCTTCCATGTCCGATCGAAAAGTCTTCGTCTTCGTTCCAAGCAATCTTCCAATCTTGATCCCAAAAATCTCACGAAAGTGCTCTCAAGATTATTGTGTGTATTGGCGGCTAGATAGTCCTTCATTAGGTCTGAAAAATCCCTTAAATACTCCCCTAAAATTCGTCCAAACAAATTCCAAAGATATCCAAAACTTTTCAAAATTACACAAACACCTCGTCACACATACAGCGACGCGCGGGCGCGCCCCCTCACGCGCGGGTGCGCATGAAGCTCTGCCTCGATAATTCTCATAATTCAATCATGCACGGGCGTGCGTCAATCATGCGAGGGCGCGCATGGCTCTCTGGACATATTTCCCTTTTCTCTTCAGTTGACGCGCGGGCGCGCCAAGTCCAGGCGCGGGCGCACATGGAGTTCAGTCCATCTTCATCACTTGCTTCGCCCTTTTCTTCACTCCTTTGATTCCATCCTTCATAAATTCATTATTTCTTGTATTTCCTGACATCCAACAACAACAACAACAATTTCCACGTAATTTCGCTCGAAACCAAGCAATTATCCAATAATATCAATATAAATTAAGTGCACAAAATGCACTTATCAAATTACCCCAAACTTAAATGTTTGCTAGTCCCGAGCAAAACCAATCAAGACTCAAACACAAAACATACAATACTCACTCAACAAATGAAGACCAACCAAGAATTACTATGAAACAATGGCCTTAGCAAAATATTCAGAAAATTTCATCCAATCATATCGAACTATCAATTGTAATTTTAAACAAACACATGCTAGTGAACCTCCAAACTTACAAATCTCGCAACCCACGTTAAAAATACTCTTATCCAAATCAATTCACATATTCATAGATCATGAGGGCTTTATAAGGCAAAAGGATCAACGACAGTATAAATTACATTTGAAAAACACGCAAAAATCAGGTTATTTCACAAAAGAAACGTGTACGTGTTTCGGTCAAAAATTCATATTCATTAAAAGTGTCAATCAATCATCCATAGGCTAGATTCTCGCAACTCTTCTCCACTAGTATATTAGGCAATTGTGACTCGGTCAGAAGGACTTAATTAGCTTGTAATGTAAGGCCTGGCTCATGGCTACAAATGAAGGATAAAGAATTCAAAATATGGAGTAATTTATATTTATGCTCAATCTAACTTCAACTCCTTTTCATTCACATTTTCACACTTATTTTTTTTCTTCACTTCAATGATTTTTTTAATTTTTTCACAACTTCTTGCTTTCTTTCACAATTTCTCCTTTTCATGTTCTACCTTTTTCATATCAATTCATCCACCACACCATTCCATATTCACAAATAAATACTAGGAGCATCTAACATTTTAGCATTCAAATTACTCCCTTAAAGGTAGGAATTAGTGTTTAGGCTATTCAGGTAGTCAATGTAGGACCTTGAAATAATGATGAATGGGGGTTTAATCACACGTTTACACGCATGCCATTCGATTTTCAATAAGGCTCAAACAAGGTACTAAGGATAACATGCATTAATAGGGTAGCTTGAAAGGCTCAAACAAATTTAGAAAAATCGCCTAAATCATTCCTAATCACAGTTTTGCCCGTATTGCGCCTCAAAGGGTGTCCGAACTAATTCTAGACAATCTCAATTCACAAGTAAATCACATGAATTTTAAACAGTGCAGAAAAGAAGTAATCATCAATAGGAAACGATGATTTTCAACAAGACTCAGATCATGTACCTAAAGTACTCATGTATATCTTGTGAAGGCTCAAAGGGCAACTAAGGATAACATAATTTCAATAAAAATCAGGCCCAAGGATCCCAAAAATTGCTTCATTCATTTCTATGTTTGTATATTTTAACTCAGACTTAAGCACAATCACACAATATGTAGGGATTCATTCATATCATTAGTTCACCAACAAAAATTCTTTTAAGTCCGATCATGGAGTTGAGATAAAAACAATCATTTGCATCATTGGCCAATGTCTTTTAATTTCTTTCATGGTTTCTTGAATTTAACTTGCATCCACACAACAATTCACACTTTCACAACCTCACATACTATTCTTGCGACAAAATCCATCTCACCACCAACACAACACAGAAGATTAAACAAAATAAAAAAAAACAAAACGCAAAAAGAATAAAATAAAACTCAGGAACAAGTTTCAGCAATTTTAAAGCAAAATCAACAAGAATTCCCCCCCAAACTAGGTACAATCAGTGTCCTCAATGATTTAAACAAGAAAGAATAAGGACATGTACCTCAAACGACGACCGTCAGTGGTTGTCGCTGTCTTCACTCTCATCATCATGATCAACAATAGGTACCGGGTCTGAAGCACCAAAAGTAGGTGGCCACTGGGGATAAGGAGGAAAAGGATGAGCCGAGCTCGCAGCATAAGGAAATTGGTGGCTCAATGCACTAGTGAATCCCATCATATAATCCATGAAAACTCCATTTCTCTGCTGAAAGTGATGGAACTCTTGACGATGCTGGCGCAGATCCTCCTCAAGAGCGATAACACGTGCGTCCAAAGATGGAGGCGTCTGAGTCTGTGGGACAGATGCTCTACTAGCCGCTGCGCTAGCATTGAACGCTCGTCGGGCTGCATGTTCTCGCAGTTCACTATCAGATGGATGGCGTGTAGAAGAACCACCACCGGGTATAAGGGCCGTGGGCTTCAAAAACTCTTCATTAAGGCTCCAATCAACACCCAGTGCTTCACATAAATCCGTAATAATTGATGGCAAAGCGAGCCCCCCCCCCCTTCAAACGACCAGTGAACACGTTCTGAATAGTTTCCAGACAAATACGACCTAAATCCATAGACATTCCTTCAACAATGCAATATACGAGAATCACCCTCTCCCTTGTGACCTCATGATCATGGTCGGTGGGTTTAAGTCTAGCACAAACCAAAGCGTACCACCTCTTGGCATCCCTCTTCAAATCAACCTTCCTCAACTTGGACGGTTTAAGATCACTGCCCAGCCTCCATACAGATCCCGCGACACAGATGGATTGAATAATAGCAGCATAATCAATATCCCCAGATTTATATTCAACATATTGATCATTATCCACTGGCGGGATATGAAATAGAGTGTTAATCGCCACCGAGTCAAAAGGTACCATCTTGCCGCGCACCAATACCTTGAATTCAACGTGCTTAACCTTCAGATTTGCGTAAAATTCCCTCACCAATGAAATAACTTCTTGGGGCTGCTTAACAAATTGAAGCAACTGCCTCTCGAGCACTTCATCCCCAACATTACACCGAATAATCCCATTCGACTCAAATCCAATTGTCGTATCGAACCCTCTCTCAGGCAAAATATTCTTAGATAACAACCCATGATAATTCTCTTTGGCCTGTTTGTCCCAGAAACGATGATTATCGAAAGTAGGGGCCGAAGAAGATGATTCGCCCAACGTTGTTTTCTTCTTTGGAGCCATATGTCAAACACTTAGATGACACAATAATAATTCTCAATTCAACAAGAATAGATCAACAACCATGATGCCCCCAAACTTAGCAATTCAAGTCACAACACACTCTTCTCTTCAAATTGAAACGAGCACCAACAATAACTCAAGAAACCCCACAACTCAGATTCAAATCCACACCACAATCTCCACTATCTCAACAACCCAATAAAACGGAGAATTTACGAACCCTTAATCATAGAGACTTACCAATTAAACAAGAGCAATTGCAGCACGAGCCAGAAAGAAATCTCGTTGTGCCCTAGCCTGTCGTCTCCCTTGTGGCTGAGAAGAAGAATGAGAGAGAGAAGGAGGAGTATGAAGAACACAAAACGAGAGAAAGGAATTGAGATTGGGAATGACAATTTTTAGAAGAAAGGAAATGAAAGAGAAGGAAAGATAGGGTAAAATTAGAAGAGAGAATAAGAAAGGAAGGGAAGAAATCGCATCAGAAGAGAATAAGAAAGGAATGAAAATCGGTGTATAGATTCAGACGGGGCGGGCGCGCATGGAACACAATTCATGTAATGTATCTGCGCAAGACGACGCGCGGGTGCACTAGAGTGACAGGCGGGCGCGCGTAGAGCTCTGGAAATTCATGTTATTCAGACTTTTTCACGCGCGGGCGTTCCAGAGTGACAGGCGGCCGCGCATAGAGCTCTGGCCCATTGCTTCGATTTCTGTATTTTTGAACGCGCGGGTGCGCCTAAGGACAGGCGGGCGTGCATAGAGCTCTGGAAATTCGTTCCTGAGAAAAAAAAAGACTCAAAGCGCGAAAATAACAAAATTAAACGCAAAAAATGAAATAGAAATTAAAAACAAACAAAAAGAAAATATGGGTTGCCTCCCATTTAGCGCTTGGTTTATAGTCCTCAGCCGGACTTGCACCAGTTTTAAGCCGGGTCTGTTAGTAGAGTACTCTCAGTATTTTGTACTTCGGTGCCAAAATAAAGTTTCACCCTTTGCCCATTCACTTTGAATACCCTTCCATCTGTACATCGAAGCTCAATCGCACCGTGCGGATACACCTTCTCCACCGTAAATGGTCCAGACCATCTGGACTTCAATTTTCCTGGAAAAAATTTCAGACGGGAGTTAAACAATAATACTTTCTGACCTGGTTTGAATTCTTGAGGTACAATGTTTTTGTCATGCCATTTCTTTGTTTTCTCCTTGTATATCTTGGCATTCTCATATGCCTCACTTCGAAACTCATCCAATTCCGTCAACTGTAATTTACGCAACTCCCCAGATGCTTCGATATCCATATTCAGCTTCTTAACAGCCCAAAACGCTTTGTGCTCTAGCTCCAAAGACAAATGACATGCTTTACCAAACACCAACCTGTAGGGCAACATCCCAATCGATGTTTTAAACGCAGTGCGGTAGGCCCATAACGCGTCATCCAGCTTGATTGCCCAATCTTTTCTATTTGTCTTCACTGTCTTCTCCAATATTTGTTTGATTTCTCGGTTAGAGATTTCCGCTTGACCATTGGTTTGCGGATGATATGCACACGCAACCTTATGCCTGACACCATACTTAGTGAGCAAGGTATTAAAAATTTTATTACAAATGTGCGTACCTTCGTCACTGATTATTGCTCGTGGTATTCCAAACCTTGTAAAAATGTTCTTCTGCAAAAACTTTACTACAACACGAGCATCATTAGTAGAGGTGGCAATTGTTTCCACCCATTTCGACACATAATCGACTGCCAATAAGATATAAGTGTACCCAAAAGAAGGGAAAAAGGGACCCATAAAATCTATACCCCACACATCAAACAATTCCACTTCTAAAATATTTGTGAGGGTAATTCATGCCTTCTAGATATATTTCCCGTTTGTTGACACTTATCACATGATTTCACTAAGGTATAACTATCTCTAAACAACGTAGGCCAATAAAAACCAGATTGTAGTACCTTAGCGGCAGTCCGGGTTGCTCCAAAATGTCCTCCATAGGGTGAGGAATGACATTGTTCCAAAATTTCATTTGTCTCTTGCCCCGCCACACATCTTCGAATCACTTGATCAGCACAACGTTTGAAAATGTAGGGATCATCCCATAAGTAGAACTTAACGTCATGGAAAAACTTCTTCTTCTGATGTCGGTTCAACTCTGGAGGCATAACACCACAAGAAAAAAAATTTGCAAAATCAGCAAACCACGGAATGGATGAATTTACCTGAAAGATCTGTTCATCCGGAAACAATTCCTTTATGCTCTCCTCCTCCTTAACGTCCTCTAACTCCAATCTCGACAAATGGTCAGCAACTTGATTTTTACTACCCTTCTTATCCTTGATCTCAAAATCAAACTCTTGTAACAGTAGAATCCACCTTATCAAGCATGGCTTGGCATCCTTTTTGGCAAACAAGTAGTGAATCGCTGCATGGTCAGTATAAACAACTACGTTAGTACCAATTAAATATGGACGAAATTCATCAAAAGCAAAAACTACTGCAAGCATCTCTTTTTCTGTAGTAGTGTAGTTTTGTTGCGCGACATCCATGGTGCGACTGGCGTAATATATGACTCGAAATAGCTTATCTCTCCTATGGCCTAATACAGCGCCGACTGCATAGTCACTAGCATCGCACATTAGTTCAAAGGGCTCCTTCCAATCCGGCACAATCATGATGGGTGCTATGATCAATGCTGTCTTGATCTTTTCAAAGGCCTGCAAACAATCATCATCAAATATAAATGTAGAATCTTTTTCAAGCAAATTACATAGGGGTTTTGTAATTTTAGAGAAATCCTTGATGAATCGCCGATAAAACCCTACATGGCCAAAAAAACTTCTGATGCCTTTGATATTCTTTGGAGGTGGAAGCTTCTCAATGGCAACCACTTTGGCTCGATCCATCTCTAACCCATTTTATGACACTTTATGTCCAAAGAAAATGCCCTCTTGAACCATAAAGTGACATTTTTCCCAATTTAGCACTAAATTCTTTTCCTGGAACCTCTGCAAAACAAGAGACAAATTATGTAAGCAATGATCAAAAGAGGAACCAAATACTGAAAAGTCATCCATAAAAACTTCCATAACTTCCTCCACCATATCCGCAAAAATCGTCATCATACACCGCTGAAAAGTTGCAGGTGCATTACATAGGCCAAATGGCATCCTCGTGAAAGCAAACGTGCCATAGGGACACGTAAAAGTAGTCTTCTCCTGATCCTCCGGTGTGATAGCAATTTGATTATAACCTGAATAACCATCTAAAAAGCAGTAAAAGCAATAACCAGCAAGTCTATCAAGCATTTGATCAATAAAAGGAAGTGGAAAATGATCCTTACGAGTAGCTTTATTCAACTTCCTATAATCTATACATACTCGCCAGCTAGTTACTGTATGTGTGGAGATTAACTCATTATTTTCGCTTTTAACCACAGTAATCCCACCCTTCTTAGGCACCACTTGAACATGAGATACCCAAATACTATCAGAAATAGCATAAATCACTCCCGCATTCAACAACTTTAAAACCTCTTTCTTAACTAGTTCTTTCATAGCGGCATTCAACTGCCTCTGATGATCAACATAAGGAGTATAAGATTCTTCCATCAAAATTTTATGCATGCAAATTTTTTGACTAATACCCTTAATGTCAGAAATTGACCATCCTAAAGCAGTTTTAAAATTTCTCAGAACTCTCAAAAACTTATCTTTTTCTACAGCAGACAAATGAGCAGATATAATAACAGGACAAGTAGAATTTTCACTAAGGAATGCATAACATAAGTGCGCAGGCAATTCTTTAAGATCATGAGTTTCAGTAGATACCTCTGGTGCACTATTTTCCAATGCTTCAGATTCCTTAGGACTTACCATTTTTTCTTTTGGAGCGCTGTCAAGGAATGATTTTTGTTCATGTAACTCCCAATCATCTTCCTTATCAACCACCTCATCTGCCACCAAACATCTTTCGAGTGGATCAGTAATTCCTGCACATGAAAAAGAATTATGAGAATCAACAATTTCAATACTTTTACGTGTACTTACCTCGTTTGGTCCCCTCATGGTGTGATAAATATTAAAAATCACAGCTTCACCACCAACTCGGAGTGTGAGCTCTCCCTTGTGGACATCGATCAGTGCGCGTGTGACCGGCAAAATCGGTGTGATAAATATCTACTGGCAAGCGCACCAGGTCAAGTAATAGTAAAGTGGACTGAGAGTCCAAGTATCGATCCCACAGACACTGTTGTCAATTCTCAAGAATTAATTATTTTACTTAGTCTAAACAAAATAATAAAAAAACAATTTGATTTAAATAAAATAAGAAAATAAAATAAAAATACTTAAGAAATACGAATAAAAATAACTAAAGATAAAAATAATTAAAATAAAGACAACCAAGACACACGTAGGTACCGAACAAATCATGTAACATGTAGTTGATTCAGGACTCAGATTTAATCTTAATTCACAGGAATTCTCCTAATTTGTTCAAAGGACTATTTCTAGAACAATAAAACCTATTCAAATATTGATGAACTAATCTTTCGTAATTCTAATCAAATTTGAATGCATTAAATATTTGTGAAAATTCAGTTTACACCCAAACCGCACACTGAAACCGAATTTTATTTCTAGTCGATTTTACAATATGTTAATTATCAGAGTGATCAAAATCAATACCTCCTCTGTCGACTTGGAATCGATTAACATGCAAGCAAACAGTTGATCAGACTATTCACAAGATAAATATAAATCTAACAATCAATAAAATAAAATCAACTCTGAAAAATCCCAAACAAACATCCAAGTTTTCTACATGAATTTGTTCGACCCAATCACGCCGTCTTGGTTGAAAATAAACTACTCAATAATTAAAAACAATAATTCAAAAATAAAAATAAAAAGAAGAAAATAAAGAAGAAATCTTCTATCCCAAGCCTTGTAGCCGCCTCCTCTTGCGTTGCCTGCGCTCTGGAGCTTCCGAAACCCTCAAAAATATGTTATATCTTGTATATATATGGTCCGGAACGCCTACCAGTTAATTTCCTTCACAAAATAGGACTTTTCGGAGCACATATGACCCCTGAACATGCGCGCGCGCGCGGAATAGGCCTCGCACGCGCGCAGCACATAAAAACAGAAGGCTGGACACGAAACTCGCGCGCGCGCGAGCTTGATTCTCGCGCGCGCAGTACAAAAATTCTGCACCGAGCGATGATTTTCAAAAATTCATATCTCAAGATATAGCCGTCGGATTGAGCTGAAATTTGGACAGAAGCTTCGAAACATCTTGAGCTGTAATCTGAACGGTAAAGATCGGATTTAGAGCTATCTAAAATTAAATTTGATTTTTTGAACAAAGCTGGTCCGTAATTCACTCTTCAAAAATATATTTTCCTACAAAATTAACCCAAGGAGTGAAATACACACATATGAAATAAAACACATAAAAACACATAAAAATAATATGAATTCACACAAAATAAACATAAATCTATCATGAACTAATGCATACAAAATGCACTTATCAACACCCCCATACTTAAACCTTGCTCGCCTCGAGCAAGACATGAAAAAACAACATGCAAACAAAAACATAAGTGAGGACGATTCATAAATGTGCAAAGCCTCCGAGAAGTTCAATCACAAAACCAAAAACACAAACATGCTCTCAACTTTTCATAATACACTTTCGGTTTAACTTGAACGTGTGTGTGTGAAATGTCATTCCAGTTTCATGCAACTTAGACCGAATTCGTCTCAAATCTGCTTAGCGACCTGTGACAAATTAGTGCAAGTTTCACTTTTCAAGTGCACATTCCTTCCAACGACCTCTAGACAAACCCACCTCCCTTGAGATAATAAATTACACACCTCCGGATTTTGCACCCGGTATTGCTTTAGCCCCAATAATTACCCGCTGACTTAGCTATAACTAGCTAGGATACGAAAAATAATTCTATTTTTTCTTTCTAATCCCCTCATCTATAGCCCGGATGGAGCATCAATACCATTTAATCCGCATACTTAGCCTTAAATTTAATCTTTTTTTTTAGGATTTTAATCCTTTCAAGGCCCGGATGGAATTGAATAATTTTTTTTTCCTCTAGGTGCGCCCAAGATCATAAGTGTCCTACTAGAGCCTCATCAAAATTCATAAAACACAATCAAGATCCACAAATCACCTATTACCGTGCAATGGTCAAACAGACAGAAACTTCATCAAATCTTTCGCTACAATTCACTGGTCTAACATTAGTGCTTAAAAATATTCATGGTTCAACCTACAGTTTCTCATGTCCAGTCAAGAGCAAAATTTTTCAAAATTTTTTTTTTTTCAAATAAACTTCATCATCATTGGCTACCATGACTCATCCTACTCATGCAAGACAACACAAACGAACTTAAACAAAAAATATGAAAACAAACACGAAACATGACAGATGCAACACAAACAATGCAAATAAACTATTCTACCCCCCATACTTATCCAAAGCATTGCCCTCAATGCTTCAAAACAATGAACAGAATGCATAACAAACACACAAATGCAAAGACGAAAAAAAAACACAATGAGAACAAAAATAACACTCCCCTGGTTTTCGATTCATCCTCTTCCTTCTTGACAGTATCAGCTGGGACAGAAGCAACAAACTGTGTATATCGGCAGGCTCGGCAAACTGGAATGGGAAAGAAGTAAAAATTAAATAAAAAAAAACCAAGAATAAAATAAAATACAAGGGAAAGAACTCTGGGTTGCCTCCCAGTAAGCGCTAAGTTTATAGTCTACAACCCGACTATGCAGAAGCAACCATCAAAGAGCGGCTGCCGCCCATAGTAAGAATCATACGACTCTACGTATGGGTCTTGATTTCCTTCGCCCTCAAGCTTGGCGTGATATATGCATGGGAAGCTCGTCGGTCCAATAACACTCAGTCGGAACTGATCAGTTCGGAAGGAGACTCGGATTGCAGGCTGAAGCTCATGGAGGATGGAATATTTTGGAGGTGGCGTCAATGGAAAGAAATAATCTTCTAACGGTGTACATGGAATGACCATTGGCGAGGTAAAATCTATAGCCTTGTATGTTTCTTCCTCCTCCAAGCCCACTATTGGCTCTTCTTCACAAAAAAATTCCTCAAAAATTATTTCTTCATGCGCTGACTCAGTTAGTTCACTCTCTTGGCAGATCTCAAAAATTGGTTCTCTAAGAAGCGCAATCTGTTCATCCAAAAGGCTCCAAGACTTGATACGGATTTCTAAAAATTGATTTGTCTCTGTCTGTTGCCGCAAAATATTCTCCAACTGAGCCACATGATCCTCAAAATACCCTACACACTCTTCTTGACGCTCCGGTGGTTGGTTCAAAAAATTTTCAGAGTCGATATCTGGAGGATATTGGTGACTCCAACCCTGCAGTGAAGGATCACAATGCCAATGGTAGTCGAAATCTGCCATATCATTTAACAAGTGCATCGCACTGTTTTCATCTCTGCTGAACAAGTGACTGCCAGTGGCCAAAGCTCCAGAATCTACCCAACTTCTTGTAATCTCATCCAAACCACCATAAAAAATTTGAACTAGAGTGTAGTTCGAAAAATCATGACATCTAAACAAGCAACATGGAAAGGCTCCGAGTATTGTTGGCCAAACCTTGTGAACACCTGTCGATGATCCATCTCCAAGTACCTCACAAGTAAGAAAAAAATAATTAATATTTAAAAATAAAAAAATAATGCAAGAAAAAAAATGTCTAGTTTCAAGCAAATAATCTATCCTAATATTAACTAAACAGTCCCCGGCAACGGCACAAAAAACTTGACCGGCAAAATCGGTGTGATAAATATCTACTGGAAAGCGCACCAGGTCAAGTAATAGTAAAGTGGACTGAGAGTCCAAGTATCGATCCCATAGAGACTGTTGTCAATTCTCAAGAATTAATTATTTTACTTAATCTAGACAAAATAATAAAAAACAATTTAATTTAAATAAAATAAGAAAATAAAATAAAAACTACTTAAGAAATACGAATAAAAATAACTAAAGATAAAAATAATTAAAATAAAGACAACCAAGACACACGTAGGTATCGAACAAATCATGTAACATGTAGTTGATTCAGGACTCAGATTTAATCTTAATTCACGGGAATTCTCCTAATTTGTTCAAAGGACTATTTCTAGAACAATCAAACATATTCAAATATTGATGAACTAATCTTTCGTAATTCTAATCAAATTTGAATGTATTAAATATTTGTGAAAATTTAGTTTACACCCAAACCGCACACTTAAATCGAATTCTATTTCTAGTCGATTTTACAATATGTTAATTATCAGAGTGATCAAAATCAATACCTCCTCTGTCGACTTGGAATCGATTAACATGCAAGCAAACAGTTGATCAGACTATTCACAAGATAAATATAAATCTAACAATCAATAAAATAAAATCAACTCTGAAAAATCCCAAACAAACATCCAAGTTTTCTACATGAATTTGTTCGGCCCAATCACGCCGTCTTGGTTGAAAATAAACTACTCAATAATTAAAAACAATAATTCAAAAATAAAAATAAAAAGAAGAAAAGAAAGAAGAAATCTTCTCTCGCAAGCCTTGTAGCCGCCTCCTCTTGCGTTGTATGCGCTCTGGAGCTTCCGAAACCCTCAAAAATATGTTATATCTTGTATATATATGGTCCGGAACGCCTACCAGTTAATTTCCTTCACAAAATAGGACTTTTCGGAGCACATATGACCCCTGAACACGCTCGCGCGCGCGGCATTGGCCTCGCACGCGCGCAACACATAAAAACAGAAGGCTGGAAACGAAACTCGCGCGCGCGCGAGCTTGATTCTCGTGCGCGTGCAGTACAAAAATTCTGCATTGAGCGACGATTTTTAAAAATTCATATCTCAAGATCTAGCCGTCGGATTGAGCTGAAATTTGGACAGAAGCTTCCAAACATCTTGCACTTTAATCTGAATGGTGAAGATCGGATTTGGAGCTCTCTAAAAGTAAATTTGAGTTTTTGAACAAAGCTAGTCCGTAATTCACTCTTCAAAAATATATTTTCCTACAAAATAACCCAAGGAGTGAAATACACACACATGAACTAAAACACATAAAAATAATATGAATTCACACAAAATAGACATAAATCTATCATGAACTAATGCATACAAAATACTTATCAGCGTGCAGTAGCTAGAAAGGGTCTCCCAAAGATCAAAGGAGTTTCTTCATCTTCATCCATGTCTAAAATCACGAAGTCTGCTGGAAATATAAACTTGTCGACCTTCACCAATACATCCTCCACAATACCCCGTGGATATGTGATACTCCGATCAGCCAGCTGTAATGTGATGATGGTCACCCTGACTTCTCCAAGTTCCAATGTCCTGTATACAGAAAAGGGCATTAAATTTATACTTGCTCCTAAATCACATAAAACTCGATTTACCTTAGAGCCACCAATAAAACAAGGGATAGTAAAACTCTCTGGATCCTTAAGCTTTTGTGGCAACTTTTTATGCAGGATTGCGCTGCACTCTTCAGTCAGATTCACCACTTCATTGTCTTGTAATCTCCTCTTCTTAGACATTACATCTTTGATGAACTTGGCATAGTTGGGCATTTGTTCCAAGGCATCTGCAAATGGAATATTGATGTGTATCTTTTTGAAGATGTCTAGAAACTTGGAAAATTGCTCATCAAGTGCCTTCTTTTTGAACCGATGTGGGTATGGAAGCTGTGGCTTGTACATTGGTTTGGATTCAGATTCATTCTTGGGCTCTTCAACCACGATTTCCTCGACCACCGGTTCTTCAACTTCCTTGGCTTTGCTCTGCTCCTTAGCCTCTAACTTCTTACCACTTCTTAACTCCACCGCTTTGCACTGCTCTTTTGGGTTCACTTCAGTATTGCTGGGAAACTGTCCTCGATTTTGATCCTTCAACGCATGTGCAAGCTGCCTAATCTGTGTTTCCATAGATTTCATCATAGCCCCCAAACTGCACATATGTGTCTCCATGCTGTCCATTCGAGTTTCAGTCCTTGACATCCGCTTGTTAGATTCCATAACAAATGTAGACACAACATCCTCCAAAGACGCTTTACCTTCACCTTGATTTGTATTGAATCCCGTAGGGGGTTTCAACACATTTTTGTTGTTGGCATAGGAAAAAGTTTCATGGTCACGTAAGCCAGGATGATAAGTATTGGGTGGAGGGTTACCTCGATAATTTCCATAGCCTCTGGGATTGATATATTGAGCTTACTCAGGTGGATGAGATTCTTCTATGGCAACCGACACACCTGCAGGTTCTGCGATATTCACCTTATTCAGAGAAGAAACTTGTGTACTCAACGCAGACAGCTGTGCAGTGATGGATGTGAGAGGATCCACACTGTACACTCCCTTCTTGACTCCCATACGTTCAGACGACCATTGATAACTATTGATAGTCATTTGTTCAAGCATATCATAGGCCTGAATGGGGTCCTTGGCAAAGATAGTACCTCCAGCAGTAAATCCACAGACATCCTTGTGGGCATATTCAACCCATTGTAGAAAAACTCTATTTCTTCCTAATCTGCAAAATTATTATTCGGACAATGCCTTAACAAATCATTGTACCTTTCCCATGCCTCATATATCTGTTCTGAATCATGCTGTTGAAAGGTACTGATCTCAATCTTCAGCTAGGTTGCCTTGGATGGTGGAAAGAACTTCTTTAAAAATTTCACAGCCATGCCCTCCCAAGTTGTTATGATTCCTAGTAGCAATGACTGCAATCAGCTCCGTGCCTTGTCCCTGAGAGAAAAAGGAAACAAGCGTAAACGTATTATATCCTCAGAAACACCATTTATTTTTACTGTATTAGTAATCTCTAAAAAGGTGCGCAAGTGCAAGTGAGGATCAGCTGTGGCGCCTCCATTGAATTGGTTCTGCTGAACCATGTTGATTAATGACGGCTTCAACTCAAAGTTGTTGGCATTAATGGTCCCTCGAGCGATTCCAGAATAGTGAGTCTGGATCGTCGGCCTGAAGTGATCTCTGATTGGCACCAGAGGAGCTTGTTGTGCTTCTTCTTCAGCCATGTTCCTTATATCTTCTCTTCTAATTCTTCTTAAAGCACGTGCAGTGCGCTAGATCTTCGGATCAAATAATAGAGAATTCGCACTTTGAGATCGTCGCATAGACTTCAATTAAAAATAAGAAGAAATTAATTAGTGACTTAAAATAAAATAAAAAAAACTCTAAATTAAAACTTAGACTAATTGGTAACAAGACTAAACAAAATCAAAATTTACTCCCCGGCAACGGCGCCAAAAACTTGTTGTTAAAATTCCTCGCAAGCGTACGAGTGTCAAATTTTAATATAGTGAAGGAGAGAGTGTCGATCCCACAAGGAGTAAATTAAAAATATTCAATACTTGTAATTAAAATAGTCTTAATTTTATTTAGAAAATTGAACTTTAGAGGTTTGATGACAAATTAAATAAATAAAGAAGGTTATAAAGCACGCGCACACTCAATCCTTAATAGGTTATCAATCAGAGAGAAATAGTCTAGAGGTTTGATTTCACCTGGTCTCGAAAATATTCATTCCTAATCAATCTATTTTTCATGAGTTCATTTCAATTAATAACCAAGAACACATAGATTATACTATTCCCCTCTTTCGAGTATCAAATAGAATGTATCAATCACATATCGATTCTAATATCCCTATTGAGAATCTACTTGTAATGATATGTGTAAAAAAATGTTCTTTTTAGGCTCTATTAAAGCTATAAGCTCTCCCGAGTCATATAAATAATTAATAGTATGAATTCTATTGATCCTATTCTAAATCTCCTCTCCCAACTGTCGGATTCTGAATAAATATGACAAATCAATTTATGGCAAGTAAATTGAAAAGACCTTCAAAACTAGAATCAAAATTAATTTAGAATAACTCAATTCATTAAAATCAACAATTCATAAATATGTCTTGACCAGGCTACATCAACCACTAGACATAAAAGTTTAGTTCATGATAAAATTCATAGCAACACAAATCATGTTTAAGAGTTCAAACATAATTCAACAGTCAAAAGAAATAAATAAAGAAGGAATAACAAAGCTGTAGTCTTTCTTCCGTGTCCGGTCGAAAAGTCTTCGTCTTCGTTCCAAGCAATCTTCCAATCTTGATCCCAAAAATCTCACGAAAGTGCTCTCAAGATTATTGTGTGTATTGGCGGCTAGATAGCCCTTCATTAGGTCTGAAAAATGCCTTAAATACTCCCCTAAAATTCATCCAAACAAATTCCAAAGATATCCAAAAGTTTCCAAAATTACACAAACACCTCGTCACACATATAGCGACGCGCGGGCGCGCATGAAGCTCTGCCTCGATAATTCTCATAATTCAATCGCGCGCGGGCGCGCGTCAATCATGCGCGGGCGCGCAAGGCTCTCTGGACATATTTCCCTCTTCTCTTCAGTTGACGCGCGGGCGCGCCAAGTACAGGCGCGGGCGCGCATGGAGTTCTGTCCATCTTCATCACTTGCTTCGCCCTTTTCTTCACTTCTTTGATTCCATTCTTCATAAATTCATTATTTTCTGTATTTCCTGACATCCAACAACAACAACAACAATTTCCACGTAATTCCGCTCGAAACCAAGAAATTATCCAATAATATCAACACAAATTAAGTACACAAAATGCACTTATCAGTAAATATATATTTAATGGATGCATATGTATATTTTGATATAAGTATGATTTTTATAAAAAAAATAGATTAAATATATATTTACGGGCCGAATTTTAAGAAAAATTATATTTTTAAGTTCAAGATTCATGCATGTATTTTTATGTTAAGATTATGGGCATGTAAAGAAAATATTTTTGGGAAGTTGAGGTGATTTGTGGAACTTAGGTTTATGGGTCTACGGATCCCCAAAGGTTGGGTGAAGGGGCATAAGAGGCGTAAGGAAGCCCCAAAGGTTGGGTGGATCTCGCCGCCACGTACGTTGATTTATAGATTGATCAATCGCTTATGTTTATGGTCACACTTCACTGATATGACCCACAAAAAATGATTTTTATATTTATGACATGCCAATGCTTATGTTATGTATTATGTTACGTATTATGTTATGATTTAGATTACAACATAGTTTATGCATACGATTTTACGATCATGCATGCATTAGAATCCTCAGGCTATTTTTATATACGTTATGTGCTTGCATGTGATTTTATTTAGTAGTACTTGTTATTAAAGGTAGAGCATGCTGGGCCTTTAGGCTCACTAGATCTAAATGATGTGCAGGTGAGTATGATGTTAGTCAGGAGGTTGTGGTCTCGACTGACGGCGAGGACCTTTGAGCATTCGTGGCAAGCTAGCACACCCGTGACCTTCGCGCTTTTATGTTTCAATGATTATGGGATTGTATCAAACTATTTTTTGCATTTTATGTTATTTAATATTTACGCATGGATTTATAATGTGTTCGAGTATTTAAGTTTTGACATGAAATCGCTTTTTATTATGTATTAAATTTTATGAAAATCTATTTTTTTAGCATAGATGCATATATGTATGGGCATATATGTAATATTTTTAAAAAAACATTAACGAGTAAGGGTCGTTTCATTTTATTTGGAGTGACTAGTGAGAATTTGGGTGAGGAATATTTTATTACTAAACTTTTTCTTGCAGGTACAATGTCATATGGAAAATATTTTGTTGATGAAGATGATGAGTATATGAATAGTAAAGGGAGATGTGTGGTAGTAATAGAAGAAAATATGGATAGTAATGAGGACTGGGGGAGAAAAATGAGAAATTATGGGAGTAGGAGAGAGAGAAAAATCAATGGGTATAGTGATGTGTATAGAGATGATGATGGTTGTCGTGGAGAACAAGATTTTGAATATTATTTGGGTAGAATTAGAAAAAAATAAAATTCCGTCGTTCCATGGAGATATGGATTCAGAATCATATTTGAAGTGGGAGAAAATGATAGAGAGTGTATTAGAAGGTCATGATTTTTCTGAAGCTAAGAAGGTTAAAATTGTTTTTAAAGAGTTTACCGACTATTCTTGAACTTGGTGGGATAAAGTGGTGGTGAATAGGAAAAGACATGGAATGAGTCCTACTTCTACATGAGATGAGATGAAGCAAGCTTTGCGGACACGTTTTTCTCCTAATAAGAAGAAAAGTGGAGTTCCAAAGCATGAATATCAAGGTACATCCAAACTTTCAAATTCTAGTACTTGTGATATTGTATGCTTATGGTGTTCTAGAAAATATGAGCATGATATGAGTCAATGTTTAAAGAAGGTTATGATGAAAGTGGTGGATTCTAAAGTAGATGATGAATCCAATGTTTTAGTAGATGTTGAGGCAAAAGTTGAAGTTGAAGAAGTTGAGAAAATTGAGGTTGAAACTTCATTGGTTGATGATGTTAGTGTTGAAATATGTGCGGTGGAGGGTAAATCATTAATTGATGAAAAATCTTCTATTGTGCATGTTGTGGAGAATAGTGGAGTTGATGTTACTAGTGAAGCTAGTAATGAGTTATCGGATTCATGTATTATTTCTTCGCAATTGAATCCAAAAGAACTTCTTGAGGATCAATTGAAATTTAAAAATTTGTGTGATATGGCTGAAAAAAAGAGTGAACAAAAAAGTGAGATAGCCATAAAAAAAGAAAAAAAAATTTAGAGGCTGAAAGAAAGAGAGTGCAAAAGAGTGAGATGGTCTTTGAGAGAAAAAAAGAGAGGAAAGCAAAGAGGGGAAAAAAACCAATAAAAAAAGAAAATATTATGGTCCAAAATTATGAGGATGAAAATTTTGTTCAAATGAATAAAATCCCTAAAGTACTTTTGTACAAGAAGGTTTTATCTCATTTTCATGATTTAGCCGGTTCAATTTCGAGCATCGTTTGTTCTTCTTTGTAGGATTTTTGAAATGCATTTATGAAGAAGCAAAGGAGATACAATTCTAAAATTCTTAATATGTTGGATCCATGTGAAGTTGGTCACACACAAAATGGGGTTAGAGATTTGAGAGTTGTTCCATTCTAGAGGTATGATTTAAATTTAAATGTTAAACACCAATCAAATGTCTACTTTCAAAGGTATGATATCAATTCTAAATTGCTTGGATTAAATTTCTTAGTTGAAGGATTTGTGAATGTGTTATCTATGAAATATGGATTGAATTCAAATCTTGATCTTAAGTTATGGGAATCTATGTATGTTGAGAAATTGAATAATGTGGATCACATGGTATTGTTGAAGTCATTTCTTGTTCTTAATGTGTTGGAATCTTGGTGTGATACAATAGTAAGCAAGTTGGTGTATGTTGTTGTGAATTATTTGAATTGCGTTGATATGAGTGAATGTTGCATGAATGACATAGGTGGAAAGTCATATTTGTTTGAATTGCTAGTGATGACTTTTGGGCTAGCTAATGTGCGTAATACTTTCATGGGATTGATGAGTTGTGTGTTGCATGTATCTATGGGTAAATCTATTGTGGTATACTTAGATTATGTCATAGTATATAGCAAAATTTTTAATGGGCATGTTGAACATTTGATACTTGTGTTAATTATACACAGTGATGGGAATTTAAGAGTTTGTATATTGTGCACGAGAGAACATGTTTTATTTGTTCATGGTGAGAGTTTTCAAGGATTTAGCATTTTTGGTGAAGAGTTGATCAAGTACCAACGAGGTAAGGAAAATGTGGTAGTTACTACACTATCTGTAACGCCCCAAAATTAGCCTAATTGAGATTATAGGAGATTAAGAATGATAATCGGAAATTAGGGAATTTGAGGATTTAATTGATATTCAATAAGGGATCGATTTGAAAATTTTGGAAAATTCAGGGACTAAAATGCAAATCTTGGCTTTATTAGATATTTAAGCTTCTTTGACTTCTTCTCCACTCCATTCCATTCTCTCCTTCATGCCTCCAACCTCCATTGAAGAGCGAAATGTGAGTTTTGAGCTTTGTGATTTCATTCCGAGCTCGATCCGTCCGTTAGAAATTCAATCTGAAAACAGATTAGCGATCACGGCTGCGAGAGCTCTGTTCTACCGTAAGTTTTTCTTCGATCCAATATACTTTGATTTTGGGATGTTGTCAGAATTTGTTTAAATTCGGGTATGTCGTTCTTGAGCTAGCATGTATCGTATATTTGAAGTCGGATCGAAAAAAAAACGTCGTTCGGATTTGTTATAATTTTTGGAAGTATATTTGAAAATTGGGTTTTAGAAAAGGTTGGATTTTGGAGTGAATTGGATAAATTATTGATGTTAGGAGTCGTTTTGGAATTGATAAACTGTTGTCTGTGGTTTTCGGTTGATCAGATTATAGCCGTTATGCCATCGATTTGAATTTCCGGATTTTAGAAGTTGGAATTAAGTTTTTTAATGGTTTTGTATTGAATGGATTGATAATGGATTGCTTTATATCTTCGTACAGATTGGTTTGAAGATTGTTGAGCCCAGAGTTAGCAGAATTCGAATCGTCGAAGAGTTAGTTGAAGATCGGTAAAGAGTTTTACCTTTAACGTTTGAATGATTGGTTGAATAGATTTTGATATAAATCTCTTATTGTAGCTTATCCAGAGTTGGAGCTTTTGAATCAAAAAGGTATAAGCAGACATCGGTTAAGCGGGATAGAACACTCTAGATAGATGGTTCTTGAGTTTTCCCTAAATCACATACTTGCATCAATACTTGTTCTAGAGTGGGAACTTGTATTTTGTTGATTGAACTCTTGTTATTAATTGAATTATGTTTTAATGCATTTCGTTTCTATATGCATTCATCTTGAGCTTAAATCTTTGATTTCAGTGGGCAGAATGACACTTTTATATTAGACGTTTTGGGGGCTATAATCGAGTGTTCTAGGACGTAAAAGTTCTCCTAGTGTCAGCATACTCCTTATAGTCACACCAAAGTATAGAGGATGGAGATACTTGACACCACCTCGATCGGAAGAGTCGGTGAGTTGTTACGTGATCTCATCCTCGGGATCCCAAAAAAATAGCAAAAATTCCTTCGAATATCAGAGTTGATATCCCGGTTTTAAAAACATGCATTTCATTCGTATTAACATTGAATATGTTGTCCTTATATCATGTTATTGATATATTACTTGTTATTGCATGTTATGTTGCTTTTGCTGGGAATATCATTCTCACCGGAGTTTTTCGGTTGTTGCTTTGTTTTGTATGTGTACTTGGCAACAGGTGAGGCAGGATCGAGTCAGAGGAGACTTGGTTAGCATCGAGATCAAGGAATAGAAGTGGGACTCGGTTTAGAAGTCGAATAGCATGTCAATCTAGTTTATGTTTTGAAGCATGTTGAGAACTCGAACTTTGTTTATTTATGTTGTATCGATTATTCGAGTATTGAGGTTTCTATGCCGTTGTTGCATGTATTTGTATACTTATTTTTGTATTGAAAGGAATTGAGTTGGAGAATTGAACTTCGAGTAAATTCTGGAATTTATTTGAGTGCAGGGTTGATCTCGCTCGATCGGCTGTTTGTTACCGATCGAGCGAGGAGTTCCAACTTCTTGAGCCAGAACTTTTCTCGCTCAATCGGTGAGTTACTACCGATTGAGCGAGAGACCTTGAAGATCTTGGACTGGGTTTTGCTCGCTCGATCGGTAAGAAATTAACGATCGAGCGAGGCCTGTAGCTTGAGAAAAATAATTTTTTTTATGATTTCTATTTTTGGATCTTGTATGCTTATGGATTAGATTATTTTAGATTAGATTATTAGAACCAAGATCTCACATTAAGTGGTATCAGAGCGATAAGTTCTTGGTTTTGAATTAGAGTGAGCGGGGTAGATCGTGTCCGAATGATTTGAATTCTTGCATGTGATTGAGTTATTTAAATGATTATTTAAATGTTATGCATGCATGCTTTATTATTCCATGAACTATTTGAATTACATGATTGTGTGATTTAAATATTAAAGCATGAGATATTAGAATTGCGGATTTAATTATTCCTGATATGGAATGAAATTTTGAACGGAGATTAGGGACACGAGATGATTGAGAATGAGATATTTGTGCCCTAATTCTCTTGATTATGAGATATTTGTCCTCGATGAATTTTTGAACAAGAAACATTCAGAAGAGTGGACCCCAAACGAACAGTTTTTTTCTGCTACTGGAAGTATGGATGTCACTCTGACACCGATGGAAGCATTTTTGATGAGGTTTCAGTCGTTCAACCTGCCGACTCTGAGGAGTACTGAAAATGCTAATGGTTGTGAAAGCTGGTTAGAAGAAATTGATCAGTTGTTTGATTCTCTAGGACACACCGATGACCGACGAATTCGGTTAGTTGTGTACCAACTGCAAGGTATTGAAAAAAGTTGGTTGATATCGAAGAAGAGAGCTTTGGAGAATCAAGGTTCGGTCATTTCGTGGAGTCTGTTTAGATTCTAATTTCTTCGACAGATTCTGTTTCAGCATTCGACTGTTTACAGATTGACTTCAGCCTGCAATTGAGTTGAGATCAGAATATCATCTTCCTAAGACCGGACTCAGAATGAGGTATGGTTGCTTGAATTTTTGTCTTGTCGTGTGACTTGCCAATGCTCCTGCAGTGGCTTTGAATTTTAGGAGCCGAATCTTCCAGAGATATTTAGATAGATTCGTGATTATCCTTATCGATTAATTCTTATCCTTTCGAAGAATTGTACTGATCTTTCAGATTCTTGGAGAGTTGTATGCAGAATTGCATGTTGAATGGTCATATGCTATCCTATCGACGTCTTAATTTTTATTGGTTCGAGTTGTCCTTCTTCGATCATTTTATCTGGAGGTGGAATTTATGTTGATCACCTCAAGATCGGAGCTGATATGAATTGATCTAGATCGACGTCCTTACTTGAGATAGAAGATGTATGAGTTTTATCCCTGATTTATCGAGGGAATTATTATCGTTTGTGAAGCAGATTACTCAGCAAAATATGTTCTTATGTCTGGACTTAATATTATGAGAACTGTTCTTATTGATTGAAGAAGAGATTGATAAGCGCTTCATTTATCCTTTATTCCTTTCTGTACTGATGATCTTACAGTGCACTGCACTTCCTCTTATTGAGATTTGAGGTATATTCTTGTTCAGAAGAATCACTTATAGCATGAGAATCAAGGCAGCTGAAGACGCTCGAGACTCAATGGTTGATTCTGGATTTTGAGCTCGCAGCGATCTTATTGATTAGAAGATCTGGAATCTGTTTTCTTATGAGGAGATTTTTGTAATATTTTCTGTTCTTGGAAGCTGTAGTACTGGTTTCGCTGTACAGACTGAGTATGAGAAAGAAAAGATGATTAGATGTACTTAGGAATTTCTGATTAGAAATTTGTTCTATCCGGAGAGATTGTATGCAGCAGCTGATGCTCTGAGCCGAAAGATCTATTCTTATTTTATCTACTATCGTCATTCTCCTTGATTGATGATTATGGCAATTCCGACTTAGAATTCGAAGCAGATAGGAGGTCTATCAGGAGTTTGCTTTTGAGTCGAATCAGAATTGTTTGAGAAGATCAAGATCGTTAAGAGATTTGATTCGATTTATCAGTATTCATTGAAGAAAAGTCAAAACTGAACCAGTCTGAGATTTAGGTTGGTGTTGATGCTTTATTTGTGTTAAAGAATATTTTTGTGCCAGATGATTCTGATGGAGACGGCGTATCTTGAAATTGGCACATTGCAGTCTATTCAGTATTCTTTCAGATGATTGAAAGGTATACGATGATTGCAGAGTCAGTTCTGGTAGAAGCAGATGAAGAACGATGTTTGAGGTTTGTATCCCGTTTTTGTGAACTGTCTGCAGTTGATAGCAGAGAGAGAACGACCCGACGGCCTTTTATAGAGTTTATTCTAGTTCAGAATGGGATAGAAATCATGTTTCTGATGGATTCGTCAGGAAACTTCTTTGAGAAGTCTGAGTTGAGGTACTATCTGTTTAAGATTGACTGGTTGGTGAAAGCTGATACTGTATTCAGTTCAGAATAATTCTCAGACATAATCAGATGATAGATATTCTGTCAGAATTTGTGGGGACCTGGTGCTAATCTCATCTTAAAGGGCAAGTAGAAGTTAAACATCATTAACTACTAATAATCAACTAGGCATGCAAGAACTGAAAACCCAAAATTTTTTATTTTATTTTTACAAGGGGTGGCTCGCTCGAGCGAGCACCACTCGGGTTAGTACACCCTTGGCTCACTCGAGCGAGCCCAAGTTGCGCTCGAGCGAGCTGAGTTATGCCTGGCCTGCTAAAATACTGCTCTATTGCTGATCTTGGTTGTTTTGGTGCTGTGAATAGATCTATACATGCCAAATATGATATACAATTGAAGAACACATCAAAAATACAAACTAATCATGTATTGCTACCTCAATCTTTCCAAAGTTGGTACTCAACATAAAAACATGCTAGATACAAACAAAACCAAGTGTTCTACAAGGTTTATTCTATGTACAATGAAGTTCCAACTAAAAGCACTAGAAAGTTTGATAACAACTCTAAGCATAACCCAAGGTCACCACGTGCTAATCTTGCTATCTTGAGCTATTCACGACATCTCTGTCCAGCTTCTGCCCCACCTATTGCCATGCACACATACAAAACACAGCAATAGCCGGATAACTCAGGTGAGAAATACAATTCCCAGTATAAAGAACATAACATGCAAGATAATAAATATGAATGCAATGCATGTTCCAAATGTAGGCTATCAAGTCTGATAACAATAGAATTTAGGTTCTTGGGATCCCGAGGAATAAAATCTTAACCAATCACGAACTCATCAATCGAGTGACGTCAATTATCTCATTTCCCCTGACTTTGGTCCAACTATAGTGAGTCATCTAGCTCTGAAAATAAATCTACATTCCGTGCCACTCAATTATAGCCCTCCAAACGTCATGTGCACTCTAGGCCTTTCAGCCCTCTGTGCTTTTCAGGCTGGAGTTCAAGATGAATGCAACATAAGCTGTATGCATTAAAGACTTTAAAACATCTTGAACATCTAATCATATAAGCAATCAAAGCAACACATTCATCAAAGTCACATAAAGACATATAAGAAAACAAATATGTGATTGACAAGGGAATAATCGAGAATCATATCTATCTCGAGTGTTCTATCCCATCTAGATATGTTGTCATTTATACCTTTCAATGTCGAGTCTGAAAGCACTTTAAATATAAAAATAATATATCAATAACACATCAAAATTTTGCCCAAGTCATGGCTACTCGATCAATGAAAATAAGCTTCAAACCTTCTATTTCTTTCTCGGTTCGAATCAGAGATCTCGAGTTTGGAAAAATTCAACCCCCAATCTGAAATGAAGTGTTTGGAACTAAACATATCAGCTTCCAAATCAATACACTATACAGCTCACTCAACAAGTTCAAACATGTACAAATTCTGAAACCGGCGGCGTAATGGCTTAAAATCGGCAACCGAAACAATATCGATATCAATACCACATTCATAACCAACCAAATCCCTCAACAATTCAGCATATATGTACACGACTAAAAAATATTCAGAACTTGAGTATTTTCGAAATAGCTTCAATAGATAACAAGAAATCCGAATAACAATCTTTTTTCGATCCGTCTGCGAATACGTAATCGGTACTAGCTCAAACAAATAAATACTCAAAAATAATAACAACCCATCTTCAACATAAAAATAAAATACGATAAAAGTGAATGAAACTTTTATTAAAACATAGCTCTCAGAGCGGTGATCGCAAATATATATTTCTTTTGAATTTCTGACGGTCGGATCACAAGAAAATCGGAGGTCCAAAAGTTGAAAATGGCGTGGGAAAGAGGTTTTGTCCTTCCTCTCCTTTTCTTCAGTTGCTGAACACGTGAATGGAGATGAAAACAAGTGGATGAATTGATAAATATAAACCAAATTGCAGTTTAGTCCCTGAACTTTTGGATATTTGCAATTTAGTCCCCGAAAAAGAGATTTAATTCAATTTCAATCCTTATTCATTTAAGAATATTAGAATTTAATTCTAAACTCTACATATTTCCAAATTAAATATTCTCGGATTAAAATGAAATAATCCCGGGCCTTACATTTCTCCCACTCTAAGACATGAGTTCGTCCTCGAAATCATAAACAAGCTGTATATGCAATCTGTATACGCATAAGATAATGAAATAACAGAAAACAGAATAAGAACTCACATCAATGAAACAACTCTGGAAATCTCTGTCTCATATTTGACTCAGTCTCCCAAATCGCTTCTTCAGTGCCATGTCGACTCCACTGAACTTTGACTAGCTGAATCGTTTTGTTTTTGAGCTGTTTATCTTTGCGATCAAGAATCTGAATAGGCTTCTCAAAGTAACTGAGAGTCTCGTCAAGTTCAGCTTCATCAGGCTGAAGAATATGGGAAGGATCAGGCTGATACTTCCGAAGCATAGAGACATGAAATACATCATGAATACCAGACAAAGATGGAGGAAGAGCAAGTCGATAAGCAAGATCGCCTATCTTCTCAATAATCTCATATGGACTGATAAAACATGGAGATAACTTTCCTCTCTTGCCAAATCGACTGTACCTCTAAACGGAGAAATCTTCAAGAAAACTCTGTCTCCCTGATCAGAAGATAGAGGTCGTCGTCTGATATTCGCATACTTTGCTTGCCTGTCTTGAGCTTTTTTCATTCGCTTCTAAATCAACTTTACTTTTTCAGTCATTTCACGGATCATATCAGGCCCAACATCAGATACTTCTGAGATATCATCCCAGTACAATGATGATCAACATTTCTTTCCGTACAATGCTTCGAATGGAGCCATTTCAATGCTCGTCTGATAGCTGTTATTATAAAAAAAATTCTGCAAGTGGTAATGAATCTTGCCAACTAGTACCAAAATCTAGTACTACAACTCTAAGCATATCCTCAAGTGTCTGGATAGTCCACTCTGACTATCCGTCTATTTGAGGATGATATGCTATACTCAAATGCAATTGAGTACCAAGAGCTTGCTGTAAGCTATGCCAAAAGTGTGATGTAAATCTAGGGTCTCGATCTAAAACGATAGATTTAGGCACACCATGTAATCTTACCACTTCTCTGACATAGAACTCTGCCATCTGATCATGTCTGTACGTCATTCTGTACGGAATAAAACATGCTGATTTCGTCAATCTGTCAATAATCACCCAAATGGCATCGCAACCTCTGGATGAGCGTGGTAGCTGTGTAAAGAAATCCATGGAAATGTGATCCCATTTCCACTCCGGAATGGATAAACTATGCAATAGACCACCTGTCTTCTTTCTTTCAGCTTTTACCTGTTGGCAATTCAGACATTTGAACACAAAATCAGTCACATCTGACTTCATTTGTTTCCACCAATACCGCATCTTTAGATCATTATACATTTTTCTGCCACCAGGATGAATACTGAATCTACTGCTGTGAGCCTCTTTTAATATCTGCTGTTTCAAGTCTGATACATCTGGAACAACAAGTCTGTTATTCACATATAAAACATCATCAGCACTGACCTGATATTCTGATTGATGTCAAAATCTGACCATCTCAATCGATTTCTGAATATTCTGATCAACTTTTTGTGCTTCTTGGATTCTTATCTACAGTTATGGCTCAACTTTAATAGCACAAACTCTTATAGGCTGCATATCTATCTCAAATACTAATCCAGAAATACAACAATCTTCTATCAATTGAGATACACCTATTGTAGATAAGGATAAAGAACATACCTTTCTACTCAAGGCATCTGCAGCTGCATTGGATTTCCCTAGATAGTATCTAATCTCACAATCGAAATCTTTCAGTATATCTAACCATCTACGCTGTCTCATATTCAATTATGATTGCAAAAACTGGAATATCTGTCACTGTTGGACTGGATTTCAATACATCGACTGCATAAATAAGAAATCCGTCTGCACCTCTCTACAATAAGCGGGTCATAGATTACACAGATATCAAAGGGATCTTGGCTCGAGAACCCTTGCCGTAGAATTTCCATTCATCTGCCATTTTTGGTCGAAATCTAACCACTTTCTGGAAACAGTCCACGGTCGCCCTGTACTTGGTTAACATGTCTATACCAATAATACAATCAAAATATGATAATCCAAGTACTATGTCATCCAAATCTATCACATTCCCGTCATATTGTGTGAGACCCAGATTTTAATCATATAATCTCAAAATAATACAATCATACATCGATAATCATGGCCCAAAAGAAATTGAATAAAAAAAAATCTTCTTTTTTTTGTAAATGCCACGCGCTCGCGCGAGATAAACATCTCGCTCGCGCGCGGGCTGCCTTTCCAGAGCCCCTGGAATGCTTTGCACTCGAGCACGAGAATTTCTTGCTCAAGCACGAGAATTTCTTGCTCGAGCGTGAGAAGCCTGGGCAGAAATGCCCTCATGCATTTAAAGAGCTCCCGAGCTCGCTTTCTACATGCATTCAAATCCATATAAAATTCGGGGTATGGGAATACATGCAATATCAATTATCAATACCAAAAACATGCTTTTATAATATACCTAAAATCAACATAAAGTCTCGATCGATATAAGTTCTAAACATGCTTCGTTCCAAGTTATATAACTCCCAAAATACAAACGAGTTCGAATACATAATCGACTCCTAAACACCAAGGCCTCACTTCTATCAACTTGACCACCTAGCCATGCGATCTCTGACTTGATCCTGCCCCACCTGTTACCAATAACACATACAAAGACAAGACAACAGCCGGATAATCCGGTGAGAATAACATTCCCAGTATAAGCAACAAAAATGTAATATCATTCAATACATCAACTAAAGATATACAATTATCAACAATGCAATTCAAAGAGGAATCTAAAATGAAATGCATGTCTTTAAAATCCGGGATTATCAAGTCTGGATAATCAAAAGGTACTCCAGTTATTCTCTTCCTCTATTGGGATCCCGAGGATGAAATATCACAAAAATCACACCGACTCTCCCCTCGAGGTGGATAGTGCATATTTCAATCCTATAGATTCTGAAGCAACTATAGAGAGTTAAGTCGGTCATTGTAGTAATTCGCCTACCAATGACGTCTACTATAATTCTCAGAACATCTAAATCAAAATGAAATAAATTATTTGGCTCAATATGAATGCAATGCAAATCATAACTCATTCAATAAATTCAAGTATATCAATTAACATGTAAGTATGTGATTTCTTCGGAACACTCGAATCAAGTCGGATTCGAGTCACTCATTTCATTCCAGTCTAAGTCGTCTTATACCTATTTTGATGCTTCACAAGCTTCAACTCTGTAAAACAACAATTACTCATTCAAAACTCAATCAAACTTCCACAATCGATAATAAGAAATCGATACTATACCGGATTCAATCTTCAAAACGATTCAACTCCTACAACCTCGCAACTCAACGACCTTCCAACGAATATGCAAAAGAAGTAATAAGGGCTCAAGATCAATATCGACATTCAAACTCGACTCAAAACGACTCAAACAAATTCAAATAAAACTATAGTCCAAAACTCCAACCGGTGGCATAACGGCTATATTCTGATCAATCCGAAATCACAGACAACAGTATACGTATCGAATATACTCAAACCAATAACAATCCATCAAAAACAACTCACAACCAACAAATCTCAAAATCCAAAATCTCAAAAAACAACAAAAAATTCAAATCAAATCCGAATGACTCTCTATTTCCGATCTGACAAAGAATAAACGATACAAGAAATTTCATACACGATATCCCCGAATTTCATTCGATTCTATCAACATCCAAAAATTCAATCATCATAGAAATAAGAAAAACTTACTTCAGAATGGAGCTCTCAATGCTGTGATCGCTAAACCACCTTCTGATTTAAATTCTAACGGACGGATCGAGCAGAAACTGAAATCACAAAGCTTGGAAAGCTTTGGAGGCGTCTTCAATGGAGGGAGACGGCTTGGAGGGGAAGGGAATGAAGTTGAAGAATTCAAAGTTCTCTTAAATATGTAATAAATCCCATTTTTTCACTTTAGTCCATGAAATTTCCGAAAATTGCAAAATAGTCCCTTATCAAAATCAAATCGGCCCTCGACTTCTATAATCTCTTATTATCTCAAATAAATTCAATTAAGATAAATTTGCGGCATTACAATTCTCCCCCTCTAAGAATAAATTTCGTCCTCAAAATCAAACACGATTCCAAAAAAAGGTAGATATAGAATCAAAAGACTGTAATAAGAATTCACTCCTCAGAAATAAGCCCATCAATTTCTAATCCAAGTCGAACTTTGAATTTTTCGTCTCAAGCAATTTGGCATCTTGCCAATTAGAGAACATAAGAAACTCTGGTCGGTTAATTCAGCAACACTCCATCCGTCTAATAAAAGTCGTCTCATTCTCGTCAGAAAATCCTTCTATGCTCAGTCATTAATCGAATCATCTCTGGTTCCAACTCATGTGATACAAAAAATTATCTCGAAATAACAGGGATTTTCTTCTCTTCTAAAGTTTGACTCGTCTGATCTGACTGTCTGTCATTCTGAGGATATTAAACTGAAATACGTTGCAATCAAACAACAAAAGTTTCTTCGATGTCTATGCCGAAGGAATGAGTGCATCAAGGATCTCTGTCTAAACTGACAGACTTCGGCAAAACATGTTATCTGAGAACCTCTGACAAGATATTGATCCTCTGATCCTGACTAAAAGTCATTCTGTACGGAATACGGTAGCATATTTCATCAATCGGTCAAACAAATCAGATAGTAGATAAAATAAGAACAAATCCTTTGGCTCAAAACATCAGCTGTTGCATACAATTCCTCAGATAAAATATTCGCAGTCCGAAATCCCTTATAGTAAAATCCTCTTCTCTGTCTCCTAGATCAGTCCTGTCTGCGAAAACGAAACTACAACTTCTAAGATTAGAAAAGATAACGGAAATCTCCTCGAAATAAAATGATGCCAAATCTTCTGCGAGCTCAAGTCCAGAAACATACATTGAGTCTCGAGCGTCTTCAGTTTCCTTCATGTCTAGACTAGAGCGCGATTCCTCTGAATAAGAGTATATCCAAAATATCGAGTACTGGAAGATCATCCTTACCGAATTCAAGAATACTGAAGTGTTGATCAACAAGATTCCATCACTAGATCAGACAATCGAGGAATAGCATACAACTTCTCGGCACCAAAATCTGAAATACGGTTCTTAAAAGCTCTGAATGATCAGTACAATTCTCATTCCAAAAAGACAAGAAAATCATCGATAAGAATTCCTAGCTTCAACTAATACTTTTGAAAGATCTGGTTAATAGAAAAATTAACAACACTAGAGGAGTATTCGTCAATTCGAATGACTCAACAAAAGTTTAGAAGCACGATAAACATTAAACAGATTCTTCGATAAGAAGTCAAGAGACTCACCAGTATCTATCAGTCAATAAGAGTAGGAAAACCAAAATCGAACGTTTACCTATTACATCATTATCGGGTGCAGCCTGAGTCTGCGGATCCTCAGACAGAGCAAAAAATTGCGCCTGCTGTTTGGGAGGTTGATTCACATGCTGGTTACCTTCCTGTCTATTCTGCAGCTGAGGTTGGAAAGAGTGGAACGTAGATGCTTGCCACTGAGGCTGAGCTATCTGTCTCGAAGAACTTCCACTATGTGCTTGCTCAGAGCCCCGTTGAGGACACGATCTGGCAAAGTGCCCCGCATGGTTACAGATATAACAGCTTCCAAAAATACCTCTACACTGATCACTGTAGTGACGACCTCCGCAATTGGCACAAGACATTCCTGACTGACCCGAACTCTGTCCCGATCCAAACTGCCTCGAGCCACTAGAGCTCGAAGAACTGCTTCCATACTTCTTAAACTGCATTACTTTCGGGTGATAGTAATCCTTCCTATTACCTCAACTGCTACCACCCTCAGAACTCGGTGGTTGATTCTGAAATTGAAAAGATTGATTCATGGAATCCGCAAAATTATCAGGCCTAGCAGTGTTTACCAACGTGAAGATATCAGAGTTCAAAACATTGATGAACTGATCGGCCTTTGCTTCTTCATTGTCGGCAATGTGCGGTGCAAATCTCAGCAAACTATCAAACTTGGATACATACTCCTCGATATTCAAGTTTCCTTCTCTCAGATTGGCAAACTCGGCTTCCTTATCCTTTCGGTACAAAATTGGGAGAAACCTCTTATAAAACTCAGATTTGAAAAGAATCCAAGTAATGACTGTACCTCGATTCTCCATGGCTCTCTTTGTCGTGATCCACCAGTTCTTAGTGAAAGAGTGGGTGCCCGGTCAGCCAACTTGTGGCTAAGGGCTTTGGTGACTCTATGTGTAAACAATATTTGTTTAATATAATTTACACTTTTATATTGGCATTTACTTTATCTTTTATCATATTATTATGTTGTGACGTACTATATGATGTTTAGATAAAGACCTTGAATATACTAGAGTGCATGTAAGATGTGATAGTAGAATTGAATGACTATCATGAAACACATCTTATAATCACTGTATATTCTAAACAGTTCCTAGTCAATTGAGCCGTCCGCTAATAAGGATAAGGATCGCTCGAGATTGAGACTAGCATTTGCGATGCCTAGTACCACGTTTCATTGGTATAGAACATAGAGATGTTCGAAGCATGCAAATGGATATTCATATGATGGATGATCAAACTACCCTATTAGGACTTTCCAAGTGGTTATCATTAATTGAGTCGATAAGTCCGCGGTTTTGGTTGTACACCATTAGTCCTTACTACTTGAAACATAATGGAGACTCTATATGCTAATACTGTACTTTGACTCGTTTACCGACTCTATGAGGGTCATCAGGTGTCGAGATTGGGTATAGTTACGACACATATTGGAGTCGATGCTTTGTTGTCAAGGATTCACCACACGCTTGCGAGTGTGGATATCCTATGCGATCTGAGGAGATATTAGTGTGACAAATCTCTGGCCAGAGTACTTGATGTGATTTAAGAAATGGTTTCTTAGTAGCACATGCGATGTCACTAATTTGAGCCCACGGCTAGCTGTATCTCTGAACCATTGAGGGTTACACAAGTAATGGATTTCTAATCCCCGTTGAGATATTTGAATTTAAAGAGTTAAATTTGGCGAAAGAGAAGTTGGACTTCTTAACTGAAGGGAGTGGAATTTTCTAAAATGACATAGGGATGTACATTTTTGGAAATCACTGAATTTGGATTCAGAAAAACTATCTTGACTTTAAAAGGTGCAGAAATGGTTTCTGTGCACATTGGTGAAATTAGTTTATCAATCGGAGTCATGATGAATTTTATATTAATTTCTATAATAACAGGCTTGGCTTGTTGGGCTTAAATTATGACTAATGAGCCCTAAGAAGTTAGTGTCCTATTAGACATATAATTTAGTCTAGTACATAAATTATATATATCACACATAGGGATTTTCGAAAAACATAACATTGCTTATCTTGCAATTTTCGAAAATCTCATATTATTCTAAGTTGGAATTTTCAAATTCCTTCTCCCTTTTGTGAGAAAATTTGGTCTGTGATTTTTCTGAAAAATTACATTCTGAATTGACAGATCAAATCTGTAAATCTCTTCGATAAACATCTGATTGATTTATAGTTCAATCAATCAGAGAGTTTCTGTTTTCTATTCGTGGACCTAATTCAGGAGTTGATCGAGCAAGTCATCAGTTCCTGTGATTTACAACAAAAGCAGATTTAATCTGTTGGAGTCGATTAATCAAGCCATAGCTTGAAGAGGTAAAATATTAATTGTTATTATTATTTTACTTGTTTATTTTAATCGTTAGGATTTGATACCCATGATATGAAATCTTTCCATATAACAAAATAAAAATTTTAAACTTCCGCTGCTCCGGGTATCAGATCAGACTGATCTGAAAACGTGTTCCAACACTTAGCAACACCACAAAGCTGATGAATGACTAAACTGGTTCGATGGTCATCTATATAATCAATGGAATCGAAAAACTGATCAATATCTTCTAACCAACTCTCACAGTCAACTGGATTCTCCGTACCCTGCAACAAAGGCGGGTTAAACGACTGAAACCTCTTCAGAAAAGTTTCCATAGGCGTTGTTGTGGCATCCATCTGATCAGTTTAAGTACTAGCTTGCTAATTCGGAGGAGTAACTGGCGGTGGGTTTCTATTAATTACTCGACAAGAACCCATCTGATAATCAAAGGTTAGGACACAAGATATCTCAATCGCTACAATCGGTGCCCTTTCAACCTCTCAGAACTTTGGATACAAGTCGATAAACAAAAATAGTTATATCTCAAGTAGTCCATGATTTATAATTTAAACCACATAATCATGTTATTCAAATAATTCTCAAATAATAAAGCATGCTCGCATGGAATTAATTAATCAAATAAATAACTCAATCACATGCGAGGAGCCAAAACATGCGTACTCAAACTATCCCGCTCACTCAACCAAAAACTTATCGCTCTGATACCACTTAATGTGAGACCCTTATTCTATTCATCTAATCTCGAAATAATACAATCATACATCGATAATCATGGCCTAAAAGAAATTGAATAAAAAAAATCTTCTTTTTTTTAAATGCCACGCGCTCGCGCGTGCGCGGGCTTCACCTCCAGTAACGGAGCTGAAGGCTCGTGCTCGCGCGAGATAACATCTCGCTCACACGCGGGATGCCTTTCCAGAGCCCCTGGAATGCTTCTCGTGCCCGAGCATGGGAATTTCTCGTTGGAGCACGGGAAGCCTGGGCAGAAATGCCCTCATGCATTTAAAGAGCTCCCGAGCTCGCTTTCGACATGAATTGAAATCCATATACAATTTGGGGTGTGGGAATACATGCAATATCAATTATCAATACCAAAAACATGTTTTCATAATATACCTAAAATAAACATAAAGTCTCGATCGATAGAAGTTCTAAACATGCTTCGTTCCAAGTTATACAACTCCTAAAATACAAACGAGTTCAAATACATAATCGACTCCTAAACACCAAGGCCTCACTTCTATCAAATCGACAACCTAGCCATGCGATCTCTAACTTGATCCTGCCCCACCTGTTTCCAAGCACACATACAAAGACAAGACAATAGCCGGATAATCCGGTGAGAATAACATTCCCATTATAAGCAACAAACATGTAATATCATTCAATACATCAACTAATGATATACAATTATCAACAATGCAATTCAAAGAGGAAACTAAAATGAAATGCATGTCTTTAAAATCTGGAATTATCAAGTCTGGATAATCAAAAGGTACTCCGGTTATTCTCTTCCTCTATTGGGATCCCGAGGATGAAATATCACACAAATCACACTGACTCTTCCCTCGAGGTGGATAGTGCATATTTCAATCCTCTGGACTCTGAAGCAACTATAGAGAGTTAAGTCGGTCATTGTAGTAATTCGCCTACCAATGCCCTCTACTATAATTCTCAGAACATCTAAATCAATTAACATGCAAGTATGTGATTTCTTTGGAACACTCGAATCAAGTCGGATTCGAGTCACTCGTTCCATTCCAGTCTAAGTCTTCTTATACCTATTTTGATGCTTCATAAACTTCAACTCTGTAAAAAAACAATTACTCATTCAAAACTCAATCAAACTTCCTCAATCGATAATAAGAAATCGATACTATACCGGCTTCAATCTTCAAAATGATTCAACTCCTTCAACCTCGCAACTCAACGGCCTTCAAACGAATCTATAAAAGAAGTAATAAGGGCTCGAGATCAATATCGACATTCAAAATTGACTCAAAACAGCTCAAACCAATTCGAACCAAACTATAGTCCAATACTCCAACCGGCGGCATAACGTCTATATTCTGATCAATCCGAAATCACAGACAGTAGTATACGTATCGAATATACTAAAACCAATAACAATCCATCAAAAACAACTCAAAACCAACAAATCTCAAAATCCAAAATCTCGAAAAACAATAATCAATTCAAAACAAATCCGAACGACTCTCTATTTCCGATCTGACAGAGAATAAACGATACCAGCAATCTCATACACGATATCCCCAAATTTTATTCGATTCTATCAACTTCCAAAAATTCAATCATCGCAGAAATAAGAAAAACTTACTTCAGAACGGATCTCTCAATGCTGTGATCGCTAAACCACCTTCTGATTTAAATTCTAACGGACGGATCGAGTAGAAACTGAAATCACAAAGCTTGGAAAGCTTTGGAGGAGTCTTCAATGGAGGGAGACGGCTTGGAGGGGAAGGTAATGAAGTTGAAGAAGTCAAAGTTCTCTTAAATATCTAATAAATCCTATTTTTGCACTTTAGTCCTTGAAATTTTCAAAAATTGCAAAATATTCCCTGCCCAAAATCAAATGGGCCCTCGACTTCTATAATCTCTGATTATCTCAAATAAAGTCAATTAAGATAAGTTTGGGACGTTACATATTGTAGGTCACAGTTTTGAATCAATCTAACGAAAACAATCCCTTCACCCAAAGGTGAAGAAATAGAAATAACAGTAGGCAATGGCTCAGACGATAAAGAATGCAGCAGAGCAAAATTTTTAGTTATGAATGTATGTGATGCACCTGTATCTATCAAAACATAGGCAGGATAACCATAAATAAAGATGTTACCTGCTATAACATTATCAGGTGCTGCCTGAGCCTGATCCTCAGTCAGTGCAAATACCCTTGTCTGTTTGCCTAGGAGGTTGAGTCACAGTCTGGCTTCATCCTGGTATGGTCTGTTGCTGTGGTTGAAAGATTGCACTGATTGCCTTTCTGCCTGAGATACTGGTCAAGAAGAACTTGCACCAATTGCTTGTTCTGTTGTTCTTTGGGGACTGAAGGGGATCGGTTAGCTGGTGCCCGAAAACGCAACGAAAATATATAATTTTTAACAAAAGGAGATCCGAGCACTTGTGTAGCATTCAAAACATAAACAACCATAGGGTGTTTAGAATTTTACCTATCAATCTCAAAGATTGATTTATGACTCCAACCAAGTTGATAAACAACTAGGCTCTTGAAACGGTAGATACAATCTACAAGCTTCCAAGAGCACACCTTGCTCAAAATGGATTCAACACTTCGAGCCTCCGAATTAAGTCCATGACTAGACGATCTAGATCCGCTCTAAATATGCACTAGAATATTTAGAGAATTTAGCATTGAGATATCATTTTTCTTCTCCCTCAAAAATGAAAGAAAAACTTGGAGAAAACACTTGAGAAGTGTTCGGCCACTATGGTTCCTTGGAATGGAATGAATTGTGTAATGTGTGTATAATAATATATTGATGGTCAAAGATTAAAGAATACAATTAAACATGCATGAAAAAACACAAGACTTGCATGGAAAATTATAAACTATCTTCCAACCCTTCAAATTCCATTACACACACACACACATATATATATCATATATATATATATACACGCCTATATATATACATATATAAATATATATATATATATATATATATATTTAAAAGGTATTTGAACTTATTTTAATTAATCATTAAACCAAAACCCATTTAAGTTTAATCAATTAATTAAATTCAACTTGAACTTATTCAAGTACACTAGTAACAATAATTATATAACACTATTTTATTTGAGCTCTACTAGACTCAATAGTGTTTAATTATTTATACATTAAAATGATTACTAGTGTTAAATTAATTCAACACTTGAATTAATTAACTAAGTTCAAAATAATAGTTTAGAAAATCATCATTTTCATAAACTAATTATTTTAAGTCAACTTTTAATCTTGGAAAACATTCACAAATTAAAAGTTACTTATTCCATTCATTCTCCAATTTAGAAGTCAAACTTATAATTTATTTTACTTATAAACTTCTTTATAAGTTGTTCAACACATTGAACTTATTTTAATCTCAACGCGATCTAGAAAGCTAGTACTTGTGTGAACCTCAATGGTTCACTGATACAACTAGCAGTGGGTTCACATCTACATGTGATTTGGGATCAACAAGTCCCTTATATGAGCATACCCTATATAGCTCCATTCTTATTGATCAACACATTGATAATAAGAACGTCAAAAAACTCAAGTCTGATAGTACCCAACCAGTCATGTAAACGTCTAGCAGCATCGCTTACATGACTCCCTAGGTATCAAATGATAGTGCCTGCAAGAACCAATCAATTATGGTTAGCGTACAGTACGGTCCCTTCAACTCATATATCCCGACCGATTTGACAGCCATTGGTTTATCGAGAGTTGTCATTAAATCGATAACTATGTGTCATGCTGTAGTTGCATCAAATGTGTAATTCAAAAAACCCCTTTCTTAATTACCACCTACTCTTATCAGCGATTTCAAGCTACATAAGCATTAGATTACATAGGATATCCATACCCGTAGGTAAGCGGTGAATCCCCGACTACAATGCATTGACTCCTATATGTTTCGTCACAACACCCAACATTGCCACCTGATGACCCAGATGAGTCGGTAAATAAGTCAAAGTGAAGCACTAGCATATAGAGTCTCCATGTTGTCCCGGGTCATAAGGACTAATGGTGTACAACCATAAACTAGGACTTCTCCACTCTATAAGTGATAACCACTTGGAAAGTCCTTTAGGGAGGGTTGTTCAGTGCACTCTACAAGGAGCACCTACTTGCATGCTTGGACATCTCCATGTCCCCTACCAATGAAACATGGTACTCACATCGCAAATACTAGTCTCAAGCTTGAGCAGCCTTTATCCTTCTTTATGGCGGCTGAATCGACTAGGAACAGTTTAGAATATACAGTATTCCAAATATAAGTTTCATGATAGTCATCACATAACCATATCATATTCTTTCTACTATTTGTATATTCAAGGGCTTTATCTATGCAGCTTGCATGGGTATACAGATAAAGATTTTCCAAATTAAATAATGTGAAATATTATTAAAATAAAGACCGTCATACAAGAGTTATCACAAGGACCATCAGCCAACACATTGGCTCGACGGGCACCTACTCTAACAATCTCTCACTTGCACTAGAGCCAACTACCCATATTCTTCAAACCCATTGATTCGCAATGCTTTTCGAACAATGGTCCTGGTAAAGGCTTAGTTAGTGGATCAGCATCATTATCTGCGGAGGCGACTCTGTCTAACAAGACATCTCCACGTTCCACAATTTCTCGGATGATGTGGTATTTTCTCAGTACATGTTTGGATTTCTGATGAGACCTTGGTTCTTTTGCCTGAGCAACGGCACCAGTGTTGTCGCAGTACACCGGGACTGGATCAACTCCATTAGGAATAACACCCAACTCTTGGATGAAATTCCTAATCCAAACAGCTTCCTTAGTAGCATCGGATGCAGCAATATATTCTGCCTCAGTGGTTGAATCCGCAGTGCTGTTTTGCTTGGAACTCTTCCAACAAACAGCAACACCATTGAGCATAAATACAAAACCGAAAGTTGACTTCGAATCATCATCGCTTTGGAAGCTAGAGTCGGTATAGCCTTCCAATTTTAGTTCTCCACCCCCATAAACCAAGAACATATTCTTAGTCCTTCTCAAATACTTGATAATGTCTTTCACAGCTTTCCAGTGTGGAAGACCAGGGTTCGATTGATATCTACTTGTAACACTTAGTGCAAAGGCCACGTCAGGACGTGTAGATATCATCGCATACATGATACTACCAATTGCAGATGCATATGGAATGCGTGTCATCGCCTCTATCTCTGCATCATTCTTGGGAGACATGGAATTGGATAGAGACACGCCATGAAACATTGGTAGATGTCCTATCTTAGACTCATCCATCAAGAACTGTTGGAAAACCGTGTTCAGAACAATCAGAATTGATACCCGGTGCAGCGGAAGTTTTAAAATTTTCTATGGAACGATTCCATAATAGGTATCAAAACTTTACGATTAAATTGTGCGTGTAAAAATTAAATAACAATTAAATTTTTACCTCCAATCTCGAATCGAGATTATGGACACCAACAGATTACTCTGCTCTTGTTGTATATCCCAGGAACTGATGGACGAACAATTCTTCAATCAGGTCCACGAACAGAAGTTTAATCCCTCTGATAGATTGCACTAGAAAATCTATCAGAAGTTTCTACGAAGAGAATTAACGAATTTGATCCGTTAAACCAGACTGCAAATTCAAAATTCACAGGCTGGAATTTTTCGAGCAGAGAGAGAAAAAGGGGGGCAGCCACTTTGAAAAACACACAGCTAGGGTTTTCGAAAATTGTGAGCTTCTGTTGTGTAATTTCTGTACTGCAATAACTTATTTATAATGTGGGCTGCTAACAGCTTAGGGCCCATTAGTCATAAGTTCAAGCCTGACAAGCAAAGCCCGCATGTTCATAAATTAATATAAAATTCATCGTGACTCAGATTGATAAACCAATTTCACCAATGTGCACAGAAACCATTTCTGCATCTTTTAAAGTCAAGATAAAATTTCTGAATCCGAATTCAGTGGTTTCCAAAAATGCTCATCCCTATGTCATTTTAGGAAATCTTACTCCTCTACTCTTAAATAAGAAGTCCCACTTCTTTGTTCATTAAATTTAACTATCTCAATGGGGATTAAAAATCCATTACTTGTGTGACCCTCAATGGTTCAGGGATACAGCTAGCCGTGGGCTCACAACTCCTTGTGACTCGGAACAACAATTTCCGACTTGCCCATCGAATCATGGTATGAGCGCCTAGCAACATCGCCCCATGATTCCCTAGGTATCACTGATAGTGCCTGCAAGAACCAATAGATTTTGGTTAGCGTACAGTACGGTCCCTTCATCCAAATATCCCGATCGAATCAACAACCATTGGTAAATCGAGAGTCGTTCGAGATTCGATAACTATGCAATGCATCTTGAAGATCAAATAGTGACATCGCATGTGCTACTAAGAAACCATTTCTTAAAACACATCATGTACTCTGGCCAGAGATTCATCACACTAATATCTCCTCAGATTGCATAGGATATCCACACTCGCAAGTATGTGGTGAATCCTTGACAACAAAGCATCGACTCCTATATGTGTCGTAACTGTACCCAATCCCGACACCTGATGACCCCAATAGAGTCGGTAAACGAGTCAAAGCACAGTACTAGCATATAGAGTCTCAATGATGTTTCAAGTAGTAAGGACTAATGGTGTACAACCAAAACCGCGGACTTTATCCACTCGATAAGTGATAACCACTTGGAAAGTCCGGATAGGGTAGTTCGATCATTCATCGTATGAATATCCATTTGCATGCTTTGAACATCTCTATGTTCCATACCAATGAAACGTGGTACTCGGCATCGCAAATGCTAGTGTCAATCTCGAGCGATCCTTATCCTTATAAACGGACGGCTCAATCGACTAGGAACTGTTTAGAATATACAGTGACTATAAGATGTGTTTCATGATATCCATCCCCATGTGCTACCATATCTTACATACACTATAGTATATTCAAGGTCTTTATCTAAACATCTTATACAAAGAGTCATCAAAGCCCTTAGCCACAAGTTGGCTCACCGGGCACCCACTCTTTCAAGAACCTCTTCACGATGGTATCAATGTATGTGGACTGGGCGAGACCAAGCAATTTTTTCGATCTATCCCGATAGATTTGTATTCCCAATACAAAAGATGCTTCACCCAAGTCCTTCATCGAGAACATACTCGATAACCATACTTTAGTTGATTGCAACATTCCTACATCATTCCCAATGAGTAGAATGTGATCAACATAAAGTACCAGGAATGTTACAGCACTCCCACTGACCTTCTTATACACACAGGGTTCCTCAGGATTCTTAGTAAACCCAAACTCTTTGATTGTACCATCAAATTTGAGGTTCCAGCTCCTAGATGCCTGTTTGAGACCATAAATATATCTCTGAAGTTTGCATACTTAATGCTCACTTTCGATAGATGTGAACCCTTCAGGTTGAGACATGTAAATTTCTTCCTTAATATCCCCATTAAGAAAAGCTGTCTTCACATCCATCTGCCATATTTCATAGTCATATTATGCGGCAATGGCAAGCATTATCCTTATAGACTTGAACATTGCGACTGGAGAAAAAGTTTCTTTAAAGTCAACTCCTTGCCTTTGAGTAAAACCTTTTGCTACCAATCGAGCCTTGAAGGTCACAACCTTCCCATCCGTTCCAAGCTTCCTCTTGTAAATCCATTTACACCCTATAGGAACAATTCCTTCAGGTGGATCCACAAGATTCCATACTTGGTTCGAATACATAGAATTCATCTTAGATTCCATTGCTTCAAGCCACTTGGATGAATCGGCATCAGACAATGCTTCCTTGAAGGTCCTTGGATCACATCCATGGTCAGGCTCATCTTGGCCCTCTTCAAGAAGCAGACCATACCTCATAGGTGGTCTCGAGATCCTCTCGGATCTTCTAGGAACTTGTATCCCCTCTCTTGGCTGTTCGGGTGTGGGCTCTATAATCGTGGGTGTTTCTCGAACTTCCTCGAGTTCTATCATCTCCCATTTTCTATCCAATAGAAATTCCTTCTCCAAGAAGGTCGCATTCCTAGAAACAAACACCTTTGTTTCTTTGGGATGATAGAAATAATATCCAACCGAATTCCTTGGGTATCCCACGAAGTAGCATAAAATGGATCGAGCATCCAATTTATCTCCCACTGTCTGCTTCACATAAACAGGGCATCCCCATATTCTAAGATAAGAATACTTAGGAGGCTTTCCCATCCATATCTCATATGGTGTTTTATCAACTGCCTTTGAATGGACATTGTTCAACAACAGTGCCACTGTTTCAAGCGCATATCCCCAAAAGGATGGCGGCAACTCCGTGAACCCTATCATAGACCGAACCATGTCCATCAAAATCCAGTTACGACGTTTCGAAACACCATTCAACTGAGGTATACCAGGAGGAGTCCACTGTGAGAGAATCCCATTCTCCCTAAGATACTCTTGGAATTCAGCACTCAAGTACTCACCACCTCGATCCGATCGGAGTGCCTTGATGCTTCGTCCCAATTGTTTCTCCACTTAATTTCTGAATTCTTTGAACCTTTCAAAAGCTTTAGATTTGTATTTCATCAAATACACATACCCATACCTAGAGAAGTCATCGGTAAAGGTAATGAAGTAAGAATGTCTGTGCTTAGTGGTGATGCTAAGTGGACCACACACATCTATATGGATCAAATCCAACAGTCCATTGGCTCGCTCCACATGGCCCTTAAAGGGAATTTTGGTCATCTTTCCTTTTAGATAGGGTTCACAAGTAGTAAGAGAATTAATATCAGACATATCAAACATGCCTTCTCCCACTAGCTTGTTCATCCTTTTAAAAGATATATGACCTAATCGAGCATGCCACAAGTGTGCTGGATTCAGAGTATCTTGTTTTCTTTTGGATGTTGTTGATATCTCTGGACATTATACATAGGAATATCTTTCAATTTTAAATTATAGAGATCGTTTTCCAATTATCCTATACCAATTAAACATTCATTATTGTAAATATTGCAAACACCTTTGCCAAATAAACAAGAATATCTATCTTTATCAAGCATAGAAATGGAAACAATGTTTTTCACCAAATCTAGTACAAACAAAACATCTCTCAAACATAATTTAAAATCATTGTCCAACAATAAATAAACATCTCCAATAGCTTTGGCTGCAACTCTTGCCCCATTGCCCATCCTCAAGAAGGTCTCACCTTCCCTAAGTCTCCTACTTCTTGCCATCAACTGTAAATTATTTCAGAGATGTGAGCCACAGCCGGTATCCAATACCCAAGAAGAAGAGTTAAGTGAAATATTCACTTCAATGTAGAACGTATCATTTCCAGAACTATTCTGGTTGAGATATTCCTTGCAGCTACGCATATAATGTCCATGCCGAAGCAGGCGTGCTTGCTCATCAAAGAGCTCTTTGAGACGCAAATGAATGTCAGCAGCATTTTTAGCATCCTCAAAACGCCTCTGCAGTTTATCGGACATAGAACTCAACATATAACACTTAGCTTTCAAGTCATGGTCACACCAATCCTTGAAAATCTGTAGCTCAGCAGGGCTACATCCAGTCGGAGCCTCAGCAGGGGGCGACTTTTTAAGTGCATATGCCATCCATTCCGAGTTTAAGACAATTTTCAGATTTCTTAGCCAATCGAGGTAATTTGGACCGGTCAGTAAATGTTTGTCGAGTATTGCAGACAACAGATTGCGAATTGATGACATTTTCAAAAACTTTGTACTGAATAATAATAACAGATAAATGTCAATGACTATTTTAAAATATTTAATAAGATATAAAGTATGAACTTTAACTTTATAAATTTTTACTCCCACTGTTTTGACATTTTCACTACCCTCTAGTAAAAACGGGAAACTCCTTTCCTCAGTAGGTACATAAGGTCCAATTAGCCAATCATGATCCCGAATAATATCAGCCAACCACAATTTCTAAAAGGTAGTTTCCAATTGCATCTCCATGCAACCCTTACGTAAACTTTTGTCTCACGCTTGATTAGGACCCAATAATATGACGTTGTTCATCTTTACGTGTCAAGCCTTACCCATCGATATCGAACTTTAATGGACGGTCGCCATGAGTTCCCCCAATAATATGAGCCAAAGTCATGGGAGTTCCACGTAGTTCACATCACCATGTCAATGGATGTCACAGCTTTCCGGCATCCAAACCCCCAATAATATGAGCCGAGTATTGAATACGGGTAGCGTTCGTCATGCATCCATTGTCGATGGAAGACATGGAAATTATAAACACATTTATAATTCCCCTTTTCGGGCTTGATATAAATTTTGAATCTAATTCAAAATGAGGGTTTTTAATTTTGAAAAGGTCTCATCATTAATTTTAAAGATCGTCATGTATGATCGTATGTTTGCCGGATTCATGCAACTTTGTTATTATAAAATAATAACGCACATACTCATTATTTATAACATATCATGCATATATTATAAACAATAAATCAATAAGGATGATCAATCGCCCCAAAACTATTCGGTTCGTGTGAGCCAAACACGGGCCTAGGTCCAATTCCTAGAAAATGCATGGGATGAAAATGCAACAATTACATAAGCTTCCAATATTTGCATGTCTTGGATCTTCATCATGGCCCACCATCTTCCAATCTTGAACATCCACTATGAAATATTTTACATTAAAATATCCATGACAAATAGGGATACATCTCATGGTGTGGGAAAGGACCATAAACCAAGCCCACTTTATAATTTGATAATTATTACAACCATTCAACACAAAATATCCTAGCATACACCTAGCAAATTGGTCTTGGGCTTTTGATCATCCTTCATGCACAATATCACATATCATACACCATCAATTAATTATCTCAATAATCAATTGATCAAATATTATATATCTTGGTCCAATCACTAACCACCATAATTATAAAATAAATTAACAAAATAAACAAACACCTTTGTTTACTTTCAAATTAATTTATTTATAATTGAATTTCTTGTAAATCACAATTTACTATAAATAATCAAAGTCACACTTTAACTATTTATTTTATGAGAAAAATCACATATTATAAAGTTTAATTTTTCATAAAAATCAACTATAATGTATTTAACAATTTAGGGCCTATGACACATGATATTCCAAAACACCTTTTGAAAAACTCAAGTCGTCATAGTCGTCACCGAAACTCCGTCGCCGGATTCCGGCCAAAAATTTTTATTTATTTTTTTATTAAAAAGTATGGGCTGCCCCTAGGACCCTTTCGGGCAGCCTCGAAACCAAAAAAAAATATTTTACAAAAACAGCCCCAAAATTGATAAATCTTGATTTTCTCATGCGGTTAGAAATTGACCTCAACATAATATCCAACAAATACTACATAAAAGAGTAACCTTGGCTCTGATACCACTGAAGGAGATCAGTTAACTCGTGCCCGGGAACGCAGCGGAAATATAAAATTTTTAACAAAAGGAGATCCGAGCACTTGTGTAGCATTCAAAACATAAACAACCATAGGGTGTTTAGAATTTTACCTATCAATCTCAAAGATTGATTTATGGCTCCAACCAAGTTGATAAACAACTAGACTCTTGAAACGGTAGATACAATCTACAAGCTTCCAAGAGCACACCTTTCTCAAAATGGATTCAACACTTCGAGCCTCCGAATTAAGTCCACGACTAGATGATCTAGATCCGCTCTAAATATGCACTAGAATATTTAGAGAATTTAGCATTGAGATATCATTTTTCTTCACCCTCAAAAATGAAAGAAAAACTTGGAGAAAACACTTGAGAAGTGTTCGGCCACTATGGTTCCTTGGAATGGAATGAATTGTGTAATATGTGTATAATAATATATTGATGGTCAAAGATTAAAGAATACAATTAAACATGCATGGAAAAACACAAGACTTGCATGAAAAATTATAAACTATCTTCCAACCCTTCAAATTCCATTACACACACACGCATATATATATATATCATATATATATATATACACGCCTATATATATACATATATAAATATATATATATATATTTAAAAGGTATTTGAACTTATTTTAATTAATCATTAAACCCAAACCCATTTAAGTTTAATCAATTAATTAAATTCAACTTGAACTCATTCAAGTACACTAGTAACAATAATTATATAACACTATTTTATTTGAGCTCTACTAGACTCAATAGTGTTTAATTATTTATACATTAAAATGATTACTAGTGTTAAATTAATTCAACACTTGAATTAATTAACTAAGTTCAAAATAATAGTTTAGAAAATCACCATTTTCATAAACTAATTATTTTAAGTCAACTTTTAATCTTGGAACACATTCACAAATTAAAAGTTAATTATTCCATTCATTCTCCAATTTAGAAGTCAAACTTCTAATTTATTTTACTTATAAACTCCTTTATAAGTTGTTCAACACATTGAACTTATTTTAATCTCAACGGGATCTAGAAAGCTAGTACTTGTGTGACCCTCAGTGGTTCACTGATACAACTAGCAATGGGTTCACATCTCCATATGATTCGGGATCAACAAGTCCCTTATATGAGCATACCCTATATAGCTCCATTCTTATTGATCAACACATTGATAATAAGAATGTCAGAAAACTCAAGTCTGATAGTACCCAACCAGTCATGTAAACATCTAGCAGCATCGCTTACATGACTCCCTAGGTATCAAATGATAGTGCCTGCAAGAACCAATCAATTATGGTTAGCGTACAGTATGGTCCCTTCAACTCATATATCCCGATCGATTTGACAACCATTGGTTTATCGAGAGTTGTCATTAAATCGATAACTATGTGTCATGTCGTAGTTGCATCGAAGACGTAATTCAAGAAACCAATTTCTTAATTACCACCTACTCTGATCAGAGATTTCAAGATACGTATGCATAAGATTACATAGGATATCCATACCCGTAGGTAAGCGGTGAATCCCCAACTACAATGCATTGACTCCTATATGTTTCATCACAACACCCAACATTGCCACCTGATGAACCCAGATAAGTCGGTAAACAAGTCAAAGTGAAGCACTAGCATATAGAGTCTCCATGTTGTCCCGGGTCATAAGGACTAATGGTGTACAACCATAAACTAGGACTTCTCCACTCGATAAGTGATAACCACTTGGAAAGTCCTTTAGGGAGGGTTTTTCAGTGCACTCTACAGGGAGCACCTATTTGCATGCTTGGACATCTCCATTTCCCCTACCAATGAAACATGGTACTCACATCGCAAATACTAGTCTCAAGCTTGAGCGGCCTTTATCCTTCTTTATGGCGGCTGAATCGACTAGGAACAGTTTAGAATATACAGTATTCCAAATATGAGTTTCATGATAGTCATCACATGACCATCTCATATTCTTTCTACTATTTGTATATTCAAGGGCTTTATCTATGCAGCTTGCATGGGTATATAGATAAAGATTTGCCAAATTAAATAATGTGAAATATTATTAAAATAAAGATTGTCATACAAGAGTTCTCACAAGGACCATCGGCCAACACATTGGCTCGACGGGCACCTACTCTAACAGGGACATACCTTGGCATACTGACCTGGTTAATGACAAATATTACAATTTCCTGATACCCCTCTGCACTGATCACTAGCATGTCATCCACCACACTTACCACAAAACATTCCTGAATCACTGGACCGCTGACTTGAACCATACTGCCTCTGATCACTAAAACTAGATGAATTACTGCCAGACTTCTTAAACTGTTTACCTTTCGGCCTGAATCTAGAATCCCTTCTGCCACTGCTTCCATCCTCAAATCTGAGAGATGGTTGCTGAAACGGCGGCGGATTAATTTGTGGCACTAATGCTGATACTGGCTGTTGAGAGGGTTGTGGAATGAACGGTGCTCTTCTTTGTCTCAACAATCCTACTTCTTCTCCTTTTGCTCTGTTCAGCGCATTTGATAAAGTATTGGGTCGTCCACTGTTCACCAAAGTAAATACATCGGGATTCAAGCCATTGATAAACTGATCCGCCATGGTGATGTGATGGTATTTTCCTATGTTTTTTTGAGTTGATTTGTGATGATTAGGTGTATTTTTATTGTCTAAATTCATATTATAGTCTCTAATCATTGTATGTGATTTGATATAGGAAAAGAGAAGAAATGGAACTAAAGATGGAAGAAAGAGCCAAGATAAGAGAAGAATTACGAAGCAGCAATGATCAGAAAATCATATTTAATTTTAGAGAAGTTCAAATCCGATCTCCACCATTTAGAATGAAGTTCAAGATTTTTAAATCAGCTGTCCAAATTTGAGCTCAATCCGACAACTAGATCTCCGGATATGAATTTTTCAAAATCGCTGCTAGCTGGAAAAATGTCGCGCTCGATCCTATCAACTCAAAGGATCGAGCGCACCTATGAAAAATCGGGACAGTAAGTTGGCAAGATTCTTGCGCTCGATCCTAGAAACTCGTCAGATCGAGCGCGCGAGACGTGAATTTTGGGAATTAGAATTTAATTAGGAAACTTTCTTTGGAAGGACTCTAGTCTTTAAATACATCATATAACTCAAAAATTACTATCTTTTGATCAATTTTGAATATCTTTGGACGACAGAAAGCTTGAAGAAAACATCTGGCGGCTAGGTTCTATTTTTTTCGTTGTTTAGATTTAATTCTTTCTTAGTACTTGGTTAGACGAAATCCTTGATTTTATTCACTTTGTGAGATTTGATTTTCAATGTTTGATTTTTATCGAGTAACAAGAGTTGTTCTGGTTTATTTCATGCTTGTGTATTTGATTATTAGATTGATCACCTGATAATTCTTTCGTACAATCTACCGCTAAATTAGAATTCAAATCCGTAATTGTTTGAATCATCTAATTTGTGAAGCAACTGCGTTTAATATTTTATGTTGTTGAATTTGTTAAATCGCAGGAAAATAATTGACTAGGCTAAATACATCCGCTGGTGCATGTGTTGTCTAGATTCATCAGTTTCACTCATATGAATGCTACCTTAGATTTAAATCTAGATCGCTGGTATTTGGGTTTATTTATTGGTAAAGGTTAATCTAGAACGTTGGTGCCTAATTAACTAAGATTAAGGTGGAACAGGAATAAAATTTTCAATGGTGAATATTCAATGAGAATTAATTATTTTTAGAGAATCGATGATCGAGTGAATGATTTCAAGGGTGTAGTCGACCGATACCAAGTCTCGTTATTTATTTGATCTTTCTTATTTTAATTCTTGCATAGTAGTTTTTAAAATCCAAAAACCTCCTTTTATTTATTTTTAGTATTTTTAAGAACACAAATAAATTTCACTTTCCTCGTGGGAACGATCCCTACTCTCGCTACTACATGTTTAATTGTTTAATTTGAGTTGGGTTAATTTGGGCGCGACACGACTAAGCGCTACCACATGGCTTCATCACTTGATAAAATATGTGGGGCAAATTTCAGTAGGCTAGAAAATTTGGCCACATAATCTTCGATGTTCAGCTGATCCTGTCTCAAACTCGCAAATTCTGCTCCTTTGTCTTTTCTGTAGGAGACTGGAAAGAAACGTTGATAGAATTCAGTTTTAAAGACAGACCAGATGATAGTCGTACCTCGATGTTCCAATGCTTTCCTTGTAGTAATCCACCAACTTTTGGCAACTTCATGGAGTTGATGCAATAATAATCTGATACGACGATCATCTGAGTAATCAAGTGATTCAAAAATTTGTTCTATATCTTCGAGCCAATTCTCACAATCAACTGATTTTTTTGTTCCTTTCAACGTTGGCGGTTTGAATGACTGAAATCGTTTCAATCGAGTCTCCATGAGTGTAGCTATAACATCCATCATATCAGCAGATGTACTACCCTGTTCATTCTGAGGTTCTACCACTGGCTGTGGTATATTCGGCTGTTCTGGCTGAGGAATAGCCACTGTCTGTCTAGTCATCGGTGCTTTGCGGGAAGGCATATATGATTTTCAAACAGATTAGTGCATAACAAAATATCATATTCTGCAATTTATTCCATCCTTCTCTGATTAGAATTCTCATGCGTTCTCATAAGAATTCAGGTTCTGATCGAGGATAATCTGGAATATGATTGCACATAGAGCATGCAGTAGCAATGAAATCACATAATCATGCAATCACATAATTCACAATAAGAAAGTATGCTCACATGTAATTCATATAATCACATACAGCATGTAATCTCATGCAATATAAATCAATCAAACAGACTCGATCTACCCCGCTCATCTACTTCTATCTCAGTCCAGAACCTATGCTCTGATACCACTTGTTGTGGGGAACTCGGGTGCTAATCTCATCTTAAGGGTCAAGTAGAATTTAAACATCATTAACTATTAATTATCAACTTGGCATGCAAGAATTGAAAACCCAAATTTTTTTTACAAGTAGCGGCTCGCTCGAGCGAGCCTAGCTTGCGCTCGAGCAAGCCTAGCTTGTGCTCGAGCGAGCCTAGCTTGCGCTCGAGCGAGCACCACTCGGGTTAGGACACCTTTGGCTCGCTCGAGCGAGACCAAGCTACGCTCCAGCCAGTTGAGTTCTGCCCGGCTTGCTAAAATACTGCTCTATTGCTGATCTTGGTTATTTTGGTGCTGTGAATAGATCTATACATGCCAAATATGATATACAATTGAAGAACACATAAAAAATACAAACTAATCATGTATTGATACCTCAATCTTTCCAAAGTTGGTACTCAACATAAACATATGTTAGATACAAACAAAATCAAGTGTTCTACAATGTTTATTCTATGTACAATGAAGTTCCAACTAAAAGCACTACAAAGTTTGATAACAACTCTAAGCATAGCCCAAGGTCACCACGTGCTAATCTTGCTATCTCGAGCTATTCATGACCTCTCTGTCCAGCTCCTGCCCCACCTATTGCCATGCACACATACAAAATACAGCAATAGTCGGATAACTCCGGTGAGAAATACAATTATCAGTATAAAGAATATAACATGCGAGATAATAAACATGAATGCAATGCATGTTCCAATGGTAGGCTATCAAGTCTGATAATAATAGAATTTCGGTTCTTGGGATCCCGGGGAATAAAATCTTAACCAATCACCAACTCACCAATCGAGGAGACGTCAAGTATCTCATTTCCCCTGACTTTGGTGCAACTATAGTGAGTCATCTAGCTCTAGAAATAAATCTACATTCCGTGCCACTCAACTATAGCCCTCCAAACGTCATGTGCACTCTAAGCATTTCAGCCTTCTGTGCTTTTCAAGCTGGAGTTCAAGATGAATGCAACATAAGTTGTATGCATTAAAGAATGTAAAACATCTTGAGCATCTAATCACATAAGCAATCAAAGCAACACATTGATAAATGCATTTTGTATGCATTATTTTGTGATATTTTTATGTCTATTTTGTGATATTTTTATGTCTATTTTGTGTGCATTCATATTTTAAAAATATTACGCAGAGCTGAATAATCCACTCGCTCGAGCGAGCGAGACGTGCAACAATTCCTCCAACACAGAAAGTTGCTCACTCGAGCGAGAGTCATGCTCGCCGAGTGAGCAAAGCGAGCCCAGAAATCCTCCGGAACAGAGTCATGCTCGCTCAAGCGAGCGGAGCGTGCAGACTTTTTAAAAATAGAAACTCTTTCTTGGATTGGATGCTATATTTTCAAGACCCTTGGGCATATAAATACAAACTCATCCATCAGATTAAGGGTTCGACAACACGTTTGAAGGAAGAAGGCGGCCAACATCATCTTCCATTCTACTTTTCTTCTTTTCTTTTTATTTTTGATTTTCAATTAATGTTTTGGATTAAAAACTTTGGTCTTTGAATTATGTTAAACTTTGAGTAGTTTTTTCTCTTTCGATCAAGACCACGTGATTGGACCAGACAATTTATGTAGAAAACTTGGATGTTTATTTGAGAATTTTCAGACTTGATTTTATTTTATTGATTGTCGAATTTATATTTGTCTTGCGAATTACCTGGCCAGTTTTTTGCTTGCATGTTAATAGATTCCAAGTCGAAAGATGAGGTTTTGATTTTGATCACTTTGATAATCAACATATTGTAAAACAGACTAGAAATAGAATTCGGTTTCATTATGCGGTTTGGGTGTGAACTAAATTTTCACCGTTCGTCATGCATTCAAATTTGATTAGAATTACGAAAGATTAATCCGCAAATATTTGAATAAGTTTGATTGTTCTACAAATAGTCATTTGAACAAATTAGGAGAATTCTCGTGATATAAGATTAAATCTGAGTCTTGAATCAACTACTTGTTACATAATTTGTCTGTACCTACGTGAGTCCTTGATCGAGCTTTTTCCCTATAGAATTTAATCCAAAAATCTTTGATGTGATTTGAGTTGAATTTATTTTCCAATTTAATTTCTTGGTTTAAAATCTAAAATCACTCTTTTTGATTAGTCTAGATTAAGTAGAAATAATTATATTCTAGTAGTCATATTTATACAATCCTTGTGGGTTCGATATCTGATTTCTATTCACTATCTATAACTTGACCTGGTACGCTTGCCAGAAGAATTTATTCACACCGATTTTAACGGTCAAGTTTTTGGCGCCATTGTCGGGGAATGTATGATATCAGAATTTTTATTTCACTTGAGATTACACTTTATTTATTTTAATAAATTCTGAAATTTTCTTCTTTTCTTTGTGATTTTCAGGTACTTTCTGCTTGTGCATGCATAGCAATAGACGATCCCAAAGTCTTCTACCAATCGATTTGGAGATAGAACGCATGCTTAGCAGGATTTGGAGAGCTTGGAGAGATAGTAATCTGGAACTCGATTCAGAGTCAGAAGAAGAGATGGCGGACAATCATACTGTATGGGATCTGATTAGGCTGCCAGTTGAAGGTTATGGATCTAGCATAGTTCGCCCCGCTGTTGAGGCAAAAATTTTTGAGCTGAAACCCTCTACTATTCAGCTGATCCAACTGCAAGAGAGATTTGGGGGTACATTTGTGGAAGACCCCTACGCTCATCTGAAGCATTTTCTGTCAATCTGCGACACGTTCAAGGTTAATGAGGTAACATCTGATGCAGTGCGACTGCGGTTATTCTCATTTTCTCTACAGGGGGGATGCACTTGAGTGGCTAGATGATCTGTCTGCCGGTTCTATCACTACCTGGACTGAGCTTGTTCAAATTTTTTTGAACAAGTATTTTCCTCCTACAAAGATGGCAAAGTTATTTTCTGATATTATTTCTTACAGGAAAAAGGAGGGAGAGTCCTTACATGCAGCATGGACCAAATTTAAGAAGATGTTGAGGATGTTTCATCAGCATAATCTCACTCAGAGCCAGCAAACACAGACATTCTATAATGGATCCGATCCATCAGTGCGTTCTATGCTGGATGCTGCTGCTAATGGATGCTTATTCAGGAAGACGCCAGCAGACGCTTTAGAGATTATTGGTAACATGGCGGAAAGCAACATTGGGTGGCCGGTTGTGAAGAAGGAGAAGAAGGCTGGAGTTCTAGAGGTCGATGATTTAATGGCCATGAATGTTAAAATCAATGCTCTGACACACCAGATGAAACTTATGAAAATAGCTCCAGTTAATCAAATACAGGGACATAAGCCAGAGGAACAACAGTTGTTTGAGGTGAAGGTGGCTAATTTTGCAGGAAATCAAGGACGACAGCCATACAACTCATACAAAAACACCTACAATCAGAACTGATAGAGTCAACCTAAGCAAGAGGTGCAGAAGCCGAGCTTTGAGGAAATTGTGATGAAGTATGTTGCAGGCACTGAGTCTCACTTGAAAAATCAAAAAGCAATGTTGCAGAGGTTGAAAACACAAATGGCTTAGATAGCAACACAACTGTCAACCAGGCCAGAAGGGTCGTTTCCTAGCAACACTGAACCAAATCCAAGAGGCGTGAATGCAATTATGGTTGTGACTAGAGCACAGACTGAGGAGCAGCAGAGAGACAAAGAAAACACTATGGAGGGGCCAAAAAATTCAGATTCCAAGAAGGATGTGCGTGCTGAAAATTCCTCCGCGGCAGGTAAGAAAGGTAAAACTTCAAAATTTGAGTTTAATGCTGATGTTGATATATCTACTTTACCTTCCCCCCATAGAGCTAAGCAGTTATTGTTCGATTTTCAATTTAAAAATTTTCTTGAAATTTTCAAGAAACTACATATTAACATACCTTTTGCAGACGATTTAGCTCAGATGCCAAACTATGCCAAATTTCTGAAGGATTTATTGAGGAATAAAATGAAGTTGAATGACGTGACGCAAGTTACACTGAATGAGAGACGCTTGGCGGTGATGCAGAATAAGCTTCCAAACAAATCTCACGACCCAGGAGTTTCTCCATACCTTGTCATATTGGAAGTTTATCATTTGATAATGTTTTGTGTGATTTAGGATCGAGCATAAATTTAATGCCTCATGCACTTGCTAAGAAATTGGGTATATGCAACATTGAACCAGCAAATATTTCTCTTAAATTTGCTGATGGATCTATTAAATAACCAAGGGGGGTATTTGAGAATGTCCTAGTCAAGATAGATAAGTTTATTTATCCTGTTGATTTTGTTATTATTGACATGGATGAGGATTGTGAGGTGCCTCTGATTTTAGGGCGTCCATTTTTAGCCATGAGTAGAGTGTTAGTGGATGTTGAAAAGAGAGAGTTAGTGTTGATGTTCAATGATGAGAAAGTAGTATTCCATATGTTTAAGTCGGCTAGTGATAGCTCAAATTTAAAATCTTGCTCTGCTGTCAATTTTATTGATGTGATTCATGATGTTGGGGAATTTCAGCAGGTTCAGCTCTCCGCGGGAATTGGTCCCTTGCAAAATATCTATAGAGGTGAAGAAGGAAGTTGCAGAATTGATCTATATTTTTTCAAGATGGTGGATAAACCCCCTTGAATGTCGCCACTCAAGAGAGGAATATAGTCGGGCTATAGACTATAAATTTAGCACTGATTAAGAGGCAACCCAGTGTTCTTTACCTTGCTTTTTAGTTTCTTTTTGCGTAGTTTTATTTTTATTTGTTTTTTGTTATTTCCCATGCTAGTTTGTCGTGAATGCCGATTCACCTAGTCTGCTACTGTCACCTCAAAAGATGTCATTGCTATAGTTTGGAGAGGAAGAGAACGATGGAGATGCCAGCGAATTAATCAGGGGAGTTTTAGTTTTCAGTTTCATTTTGTTTTTGTTGTTTGTCTTGCATTTGTTCTTGGTTTGTGCATACTGTTTGTGTTTCTAGAGCATTGAGGGCAATACTTTGGATAAGTATGAGGGGTGTTATTTAGTTTTGTGTAGTTCATCATTATGTTTTGCATTCATATGGTTTAGTTCTTTGCATATAGTTTGTTATCATGCATATCATTATGTTTTGTGTTTATGTTGTGTGAATAAATATAATTATGACTGTTGGCCGATGATGATAGAGTCGTGAAAAAAAAAACTTTTGTTTTTGAGAAAATGTTGCTTTTGATTGAACATGAGAAGCTGTTGGTTGAATCGTGAATCATTTTAAGCACGCATGTTAGACTGGTTTAGTGTAGCGAAGTAACTGATGAAGTTCGTGTCTGTTTGACCATTGCACGACAATAGGTGTTTGTTGATCATGATAGTGTCTTTGGATTCCTGATGATTTTATGACATTGCATGTATGATCTTGGCCGCACCTAGAAAATTTTTGACAAAAGTCTTTGAAAAAATAAGTTAACTCCATCCGGGTTACGAGCAAGGGATTGAAATACTAACCCTTTGTTCGTAGCTAAGTATGCGGATTTCATGGGGTTAAAATTTGAAAATTTTAAAATAACAATTCCATTCGGGCTTGGAAAATGATTTAAATTCTAATCATTCTTCCATAGCTAAGTTTGCGGGCTTATTGGGATTGTAGCTCCATCCGGGCTGTAGACGAGGGAATTGAAATTATAATCCTATCATAGTTATAGCTAAGTTTGTGGGTAATTATTGGGGCTTAAGAAAAACTGGGTGCAAAATCGTAATTAATCTCAAGAAAGTACATGTTTTTGTTTGGGATTTTTGAGATGAAGGAATGCTGTATTTTGACATTTTCACTGATTTGTCATAGGTCGCTAAGCAGTCGTAGAACGGATTCTTTTTGAAGTTGTACGAAACTGGAATAACATGGAATACACACACGTTTACGTTAAACTGACAGCGTATTATGAACAATCAGAAGTTTGTGGTTTTTAGTTTTTGAATTTGAAACTTGTCGGAGACTATGTTGTACATGATTCATTCTTACTTATGTCGTTGTTTACATATTGTTTTTGCATGTCTTTCTCGAGGGCGAGCAAGAGTTAAGTATGAGGGTGTTGATAAGTGCATTTTGTATGCATTATTTTGTGATATTTTTATGTCTATTTTGTGTGTATTCATATTGTTTTTATGTGTTTTAGTGCATGTGTGTGTATTTCACTCTCCGGGTTAATTTTATAGGAAAATGGATTTTTGAAGAATGAATTACGGAGCACCCTTGGTTAAAAATTCAATTTTAATTTTAGATATATCCAAATCCAATCTTCATCGTTCAGAATAAATTTCAAGATTTTTTTAAGCTTCTGTCCAAATTTCAGCTCGATCCGACGGCTAGAACTTCGGATATGAATTTTTAAAAAACATTGCGCGGAGCGGAAAAATCCACTCGCTCGAGCGAGACCTATGCTCGCTTGAGCAAGCGGAGCATGAAGACTTTTTAAAAATAGAAACTCTTGCTCAGATTGGATGCAATCTTTTGAAGACCCTTGGGCATATAAATACGAACTCATCCATCAGATTAAGGGTTCGACAACACGTTTGAAGGCAGGAGGCGGCCAACATCATCTTCCATACTATTTTTTTTATTTTCTTTTTATTTTTGATTTTCAATTGATGTTTTGGATTAAAAACTTTGGTCTTTGAATTATGTTAAACTTTGAGTAGTTTCTTTTCTTTCGATCAAGGCCACGTGATTGGGACAAACAATTTATGTAGAAAACTTGGATGTTTATTTGAGAATTTTCAGACTTGATTTTATTTTATTGATTGTCGAATTTATATTTGTCTTGTGAATTACCTGGACAGTTATTTGCTTGCATGTTAATCGATTCCCAGTCTATAGAAGAGGTTTTGATTTTGATCACATTGATAATCAACATATTTTAAAACCGACTAGAAATAGAATTCGGTTTTATTATGTGGTTTAGGTGTGAACTGAATTTTTACCATTCGTCATGCATTCAAATTTAATTAGAATTACAAAAGAATAATTCGTCAATATTTGAATAGGTTTGATTGTTCTAGAAATAGTCCTTTGAACAAATTAGGAGAATTTTCGTGATATAAGATGAAATCTGAGTCTTGAATTAACTACTTGTTACATAATTTGTTTGTTACCTACTTGAGTCCTTGATCGATCTTTTTCCCTATCAAATTTAATCCAAAAATCTCTGATGTGTTTTGAGTTGAATTTTATTTGAAATTTAATTTCTTAGTTTAAAATTTGAAATCACTCTTTTTGATTAGTCTAGATTAAGTAGAAATAATTATATTCTGGTAGTAATATTTATACAGTCCATGTGGGTTCGACATCTGATTTCTATTCATTATCTATAACTTGACATGGTAAGCTTACCACTAGAATTTATTCACACCGATTTTAGCGGTCACACATTCATCAAAGTCACATAAAGACATATAAGCAAACAAGTATGTGATTAACAAGGGAATACTCGAGAATCATATCCATCTCGAGTGTTCTATCCCATCTAGATATGCCGTCATTTATACCTTTCAATGTCGAGTCTGAAAGCACTTTAAATCTGTAAAGAATATGTAGTAACCCAGATTCCATTTTAAGATAATGATATGTTAAACATGATTAAGGGTTAGTAATTAACCAATTTCAGAACTTAATCGGACTTCATAATCAAGAATTGGATTGTCAATATTTGAGCCAGTTCGGACGATCCGAAGAGGACTTCGGACGATCCGAACTCACCAACTCAGTGTTGGAACACGGTCGTTCTCCGAATCGAAAAAAGAAAGTGATACCCGGTGCAGCGGAAGTTTTAAAATTTTATATGGAACGATTCCATATGAGTATCAAATTCCTACGATTAAAGTTGATAATATATAAAATTTAAACAATATAAATTTTACCTTAAAATCTCGAAGCGAGATTATGGACACCAACAGATTAAACTGCTCTTGTTGTATATCCCAGGAACTGATGAACGAACAATTCTTCAATCAGGTCCACGAACAAAAATTTAATCTCTCTGATAGACTGCACTAGAAAGTCTATCAGAAGTTTCTACGAAGAGATAGAATAGATATGATCTGTTAAATCATTCTGCAAATTCAAAAATTCATAGACTGAATTTTCAAACACAGTAGGGGAGGGGGGCTGCCGAATTCTTTAGAGAGAGTACTCTAGGGTTTTCGAAAATTATGACCTATGTTGTTTAATTTCTGTACTGCAATAACTTATTTATAATGTGGGCTGCTAACAGCTTAGGGCCCATTAGTCATAAGTTCAAGCCTGACAAGCAAAGCCCGCATGTTCATAAATTAATATAAAATTCATCGTGACTCAGATTGATAAACCAATTTCACCAATGTGCACAGAAACCATTTCTGCATCTTTTAAAGTCAAGATAAATTTTCTGAATCCGAATTCAGTGGTTTCCAAAAATGTCCATCACTATGTCATTTTAGGAAATCTTACTCCCTCTACTTTTAAATAAGAAGTCCCACTTCTTTATTCACTAAATTTAACTCTTTAAATTTAATTATCTCAACGGGGATTAGAAATCCATTACTTGTGTGACCCTCAATGGTTCAGGGATACAGCTAGCCGTGGGCTCACAACTCCTTGTGACTCGGAACAACATTTTCCGACTTGCCCATCGAATCATGGTAAGAGCGCCTAGCAACATCGCCCCATGATTCCCTAGGTATCACTGATAGTGCCTGCAAGAACCAATTGATTTTGGTTAGCGTACAGTACGGTCCCTTCATCCATATATCCTGATCGAATCAACAACCATTGGTAAATCGAGAGTCGTTCGAGATTCGATAACTATGCAATACATCTTGAAGATCAAATAGTGACATCGCATGTGCTACAAGGAAACCAAGTAACCTAAAACACATCATGTACTCTAGCCAGAGATTCGTCACACTAATATCTCCTCAGATTGCATAGGATATCCACACTCGCAAGTATGTGGTGAATCCTTGACAACAAAGCATCGACTCCTATATGTGTCGTAACTGTACCCAATCATAACACCTGATGACCCCAATAGAGTCGGTAAACGAGTCAAAGTAGAGTACTAGCATATAGAGTCTCAATGATGTTTCAAGTAGTAAGGACTAATGGTGTACAACCAAAACCGCGGACTTTATCCACTCGATAAGTGATAACCACTTGGAAAGTCCTGTAAGAGTGGGTGCCCAGTGAGCCAACTGTGTGGCTATGGGCTTTGATGACTCTTTGTATAAACAATCTTTTGTTTAATATTATTTACACTTTTATGGCAATGACTTTATATTACTTCATATTGTTATATTGTGATATACTATTGTTGTTTTGATAAAGACCTTGAATATACTATAGTGTATGTAAGATGTGGTAGAACATGGAGATGTCTATCATGAAATACATCTTATAGTCACTGTATATTCTAAAAACCGTTCCTAGTCGATTGAGCCGTCCGATAATAAGGATAAGGATCGCTCGAGTTTGAGACTAGCATTTGCGATGCGGAGTACCACGTTTCATTGGTAGGGAACATGGAGATGTTCGAAGCATGCAAATGGATATTCATAGGATGAATAATCGAACTACCCTATACGGACTTTCCAAGTGGTTATCACTTATCGAGTGGATAAAGTCCGCGGTTTTGGTTGTACACCATTAGTCCTTACGACTTGAAACATCATGGAGACTCTATATGCTAGTGCTGTGCTTTGACTCGTTTACCGACTCTATGGGGGTCATCAGGTGTCGAGATTGGGTACAGTTACGACACATATAGGAGTCAATGCATTGTTGTCAAGGATTCACCACATACTTGCGAGTGTGGATATCCTATGCGATCTGAGGAGATATTAGTGTGACAAATCTCTGGCCAGAGTACTTGATGTGATTTAAGAAATGGTTTCTTAGTAGCACATGCGATGTCACTAATTTGATCTTCAAGATGTATTGCATAGTTATCGAATCTTGAGCGACTCTCGATATACCAATGGTTGTTGATTCGATCGGGATATATGGATGAAGGGACCGTACTGTACGCTAACCAAAATCTACTGGTTCTTGTAGGCACTATCAGTGATACCTAGGGAATCATGGGGCGATGTTGCTAGGCGCTTTACCATGATTCGTTGGGCAAGTCGGAAAGTGTTGTTCCGAGTCACAAGGAGTTGTGAGCCCACGGCTAGCTGTATCCCTGAACCATTGAGGGTCACACAGTGTAATGGAGTTTTAATCCCCGTTGAGATAGTTAAATTTAAAGAGTTAAATTTAATGAACTAAGGAGTTGGACTTCTTAAATAAGAGTAAGGGAGTAGGATTTCCTAAAATGACATAGGGATGGACATTTTTGGAAACCACTGAATTCGGATTCAGGAAAATTTATTTTGACTTTAAAATGTGAAGAAATGGTTTCTGTGCACATTGGTGAAATCAGTTCATCAATCGGAGTCACGATGAATTTTATATTAATTTCTGAACGAGCGGGCTTTGCTTGTCGGGCCCCAGCTTATGATTAATGGGCCCTAAGGTGTTAGTGGCCTGCATTATAAATAAGTTATTTCAGTACAGAAATTACACACAACAGGTCATAATTTTTGAGAGCAAAAATCGAAAACCCTAGTTCCTCTCAAAGATTGTTTCGGCCGAACCCTCCCCATACTCTGCCCGAGATTTTCCGATCTGTGATTTTGAATCGCAGTAAGGAAAAACGAATCAGATTTGTTTATTCTCTTCGCAGAAAACTTCTGATAGATTTTCTAGTGCAATCTATCAGAGGGATTAAACCTCTGTTCGTGGACCTGATTGAAGGAGTTCATCGGTTCCAGGGAGAGACAACAAGAGCAGATAAAATCTGTTGGTGTCCAGTAATCTCGTTGCGAGATTGAAGGTAAAATTTAATAACTGTTATTTAAATTTTACACACACAATAATTTAATCGTTGAACGGTTGATACCCACACTATGGAATTGTTCCATAACAAAATTTTAAACTTCCGCTGCACCGGGTATCAATCGTGATTGATCTGACCGCCAGTTTTTTCCAACAGTGGTATCAGAGCCAGGTTGCTCAGATCAAACGATTAAATTAATCAATTGTACAAAATTTTTGAGTCTCGGTTTTTGAAACAAAATAAATATTTTTAAATAAAAAAAAAATAAAAAAATTTTCGGGGCAAAACCCGGGCAGCGATTGGATCGCTGCCCGGTGAGGCAGCAATTGTTGCTGCCCCGGGCGGCGCACGGCGCCGCCCAAAGGGGGCGCACGGCGCCGCCCAAGGCGGCGACCGTCGCCGCCCAGGGCGGCGCACGGCGCCGCCCAGGGCAGCGCTGGGCGCTGCGCAGGGCAGCGCTCGGCGCCGCCCAGGGCAGCGCACGGCGCCGCCCAGGGGCGGCGCCAGGCGCTGCCCTAAGGGGGCAGCCGGGATGCCCCCGGCCCGCGCCCCGGGTGCGGGCCGGCCCGGGAGTGTCCCGGGCGGCCCGCGGGAAAAATTATATTTTTATTTAAAAATTAATTTTAATATTTAAAATTTTATTTTTGGTCCGGTCAAAAATTGTTTTTGATTGGTTCACGAGATTTCGGATCGAATTGTTCGAGTCCATAAATTTTAAAATTGATTTTGGATAAATTTGAATTTTTGGAAAATTTTAATATTTTATCCGTAAATTGAATTTTGAAATCAATTATTTTGGTACAATTGATGATAAGATATGATATTATGATATATTAAGTAAAATATGATTTTATTTGTAAAATTGGATTTTATAGATAAAATATGATTTTATTTGATATAGAGATAAAATATGATTTTATATGTGAAATGAGATTTTATATATAAAATATGATTTTATCTTGTTTAAATTTGAATTGCCACAGCATGTTATCCAATAAATTAATTTTGAATTAAATGTTATTGGATAAGGATGATCGATTGCCATGACCAATTTTGTAGGTGTATGTTAGGAATTTACATTTTGTCTTTATTATTGTTGGTTTTATTAATGGGCCTGGTTTATGGCCCGATATGAATGTCATATGTAATAAAAGTGGGCTTGGTTTATAGCCCGTTCCCACCCCTAAAAATGTATCCCCTACTTGTCATTGTTATTTATTGTAAATACATTAGATTTAGTGGGAGATCAAGATTTGAAGATGGTGGGCCCAGCAGACAATGAAGACTGAAGAAATGTAAATTGGAAGCATATGTAATAGGATTGCATTTGCATACTGCATATTACCTAGGATTGGACTAAGACCCGTGATTGGCAACCACGGGTCAATTAGAAATGGAATCGATCATCCTATATAATATGTGATATTATGATTGTATGCATGTTTAGACATAAATTGCGTGAATCCGGCAATGCATGCAATAAATTAAATATGATGAGACAAATATTTTTATAAATAAAATCCCTCATTTTAAATATGATTTAAAATTTATATCAAGATAAATAAAGGAAATTTAAATATTGTTTAAATGTTCCTACCTTCCATCAACGGTCAATGTATGTGATGCTACCCGCGGATACGGTCCGGCTCATATTATTGGGGGGCCCGTCCGTCGGAAAGCTGTACATTGGATTGACAAATGTTGTAAGTTGGGTGGAACTCCCATGGGATCGGCTCATATTATTGGGGGATCCACATGGCGACCGTCCATCACAACTTAATATTGGTGGGTCATCTTGACATGTCACTTTAAACGGCGTCATATTATTGGGCCCTTATTGGACATGAGGTAAATACATGGGGGTTGCTTTGGAAGCAATTGGGCTCTACCTTTTGAGAATTATGGTTGGCTGATATTATTCGGGACCATAAGTTTGTCAATTGGACTCCATGTTCTCACTAAGGAAAAAGTTTCCCGTTTTCACTAGAGGGTGGTGAAATCGTTAAAATAGTGGGAGTGAGATTCATAAAATTAAATTTCGCCTATTTTATGTCTTAGTAAATTGCTTAAACAATCATTGATATTTGTCTGTTTCATCTCAGTAATCCACATATTTCTGTTCTCCAACAAAACAAACTTATTGGCGCAAACAAATACAGAATGATTCCATAAGTTAAGATTGTCCTAAGTTCGGAAAAGATTTTCTAAGTGTTAGAAAAGGCTTCTCCGAAAACAGCCCCGGCTGATGTAACTAGAGAAATGGTTGGACCATGATCTCAAGGCAAAATGTTACATACAAAATTGGACAAGTCTAAACAAGTTTGCCATCACTGCAAGAAACCCGGTTATTGGAAACGTAACTGCAAGGAATACCTCGAGCAGTTGCGAACTGCAAAGGGTATGTTATACATTGAAATAAATATTTTTAATACTACTTCTTGGGTATTGGATACCAGATGTAGATCTCATATTTGCAATGAGTTGCAAATGATGATAAGAAGTAATAGGCTAAGGATGGGTGAGACCCAGTCAAGGCTCGGGAATGGTTCCAGAGTTAAATCCATAGCTATGGGAAATATTTATTTTTGCAGAACGGTTTTAAGTTACTTTTGATAGATGTTTTATTTGTTCCAGATTTAATTAAAACATTATTTCTGTTTCTATGCTAGATAGAGATGGTTATTCTTGCAATTTTGTGAATGAGATTTTCAATATTTACAAGAATGAATGTTTAATTGGAAATGGACAATTTGAAAACGATCTATACAACTTAAAACTAAAAGACGTTCCAATGAATTATGTTGATAAACCGGCTACAACAAACAAAAGGAAAAACGATAGTCAAAACCCGGCAAACCTATGGCACGCTAGGCTAGGTCATATTTTCTCAAGAAGGATGAACAAGCTAGTGGGAGAGGGCATGTTTGATGTGTCTGATATTAACTCTCTACCTACTTGTGAATCCTGCCTAAAAGGAAAAATGACTAAATCTCCTTTTAAGGGGAAACCTGAGCGTAGTCAGAATCTGTTGGATTTGATCCATACAGATGTTTGTGGTCCATTTAGAGTAGGGACTCAACATGGCCACACCTACTTCATTACCTTTACTGATGATTATTCAAGGTATGGGTATTTATATTTAATGAAATATAAGTCTGAAGCGTTTGAAAAGTTCAAAGAATTCAGGGCTGAAGTAGAAAACAAGCTAGGTAAAAGTATTAAAGCACTTCGATCGGATCGAGGTGGAGAATACTTGAGTACCGAGTTTTTGGACTATCTGAAAGAGAATGGGATTCTCTCTCAGTGGACTCCTCCTATGACACCACAGCTTAATGGTGTATCGGAGCGTCGTAATCGAACCTTGTTGGACATGGTTCGATCTATGATGAGCTTCACTGAGCTTCCACCTTCGTTTTGGGGCTATGCGCTTGAAACGGCGGTATTGTTGTTGAACAACGTCCACACTAAAGCAGTGGACAAAACACCATACGAGTTATGGAATGGCAAAGCTCCTAAGTATTCGTACTTGAGGATTTGGGGATGTCCTGCTTACGTGAAGCGGACAGTGGGAGATAAGTTGGATAGTCGATCCAGCTTATGTTATTTTGTAGGGTATCCGAAGAATTCAATCGGATATTATTTCTATTATCCTGCTGAAACAAAGGTGTTTGTTTCTAGGAATGCCACCTTCTTGGAGAAGGAGTTCTTATTGGATAAGAAAGGCGAGATGATGGAACTCGAAGAAGTTCGAGAAGAACCCGAAATACAAAATAACGATCCTACACCTCAGGAACCATTGCTGGACACGCCTGCACCTAGAAGATCCGAAAGGACTTCTAGACCTCCAGTTCGATATGGTCTTCTTCTTGAAGGGGATCAAGATGAACCCGACATTGGATGTGATCCAAGAAACTTCAAGGAAGCAATTTCTGATGCGGATTCGAATTTATGGCTTGAAGCTATGCAGTCAGAATTGGATTCGATGCATACAAACCAAGTTTGGTCTTTAGTAGATCCTCCCGATGGAATTGTTCCAATAGGGTGTAAATGGATCTACAAGAGAAAGCTTGGGCCTGATGGTAAGGTATTGACCTACAAGGCGCGATTGGTGGCGAAAGGTTATACTCAAAGGCAAGGAGTTGACTATGATGAAACCTTTTCACCAGTTGCAATGTTCAAGTCCATAAGAATCCTGATTGCCATAGCTGCATGGTATGACTATGAGATATGGCAAATGGATGTGAAGACTGCTTTTCTTAATGGAGACATTAAGGAAGAAATCTATATGAAGCAGCCTGAGGGGTACACATCCATGGGAAGCGAGCATAAGGTATGCAAGCTTCAGAGATCAATTTATGGTCTAAAACAAGCATCAAGAAGTTGGAACCAGAAATTTGATGAAACAATAAAAGATTTTGGTTTCATCAAGAACCCGGAGGAACCTTGCGTGTACAAGAAAGTAGTTAAGGATGCGGTGACATTCTTAGTACTTTATGTTGATGACATCCTACTTATTGGGAATGATGTAGGGATGTTGCAGTCAACAAAGATATGGTTATCAGGTAGATTTTCGATGAAGGATTTGGGAGAGGCATCCTACATTCTAGGGATACAGATCTATAGAGATAGGTCTAAGAGAATGATAGGACTCACTCAATCAACCTACATCGATACCATATTGAAACGGTTTTCAATGGATGGGTCCAAAAGAGGACATCTACCCATGTGTCATGAAGTTTCTCTATCCAAGTCTATGTGTCCCAAGACTGATGCAGAGATAGAGAATATGACACATGTACCATATGCGTCAGCTATAGGTAGTATCATGTATGGGATGATATCTACCAGACCGGATGTAGCATTTGCTCTGAGTGTCACGAGCAGATATCAGTCTAATCCTGGTCAAATGCATTGGAAAGCCGTGAAGGACATTCTTAAGTACTTGCGAAGGACTAAGAATATGTTCATGGTTTATGGAGGACGAGAACTCAAATTGGAAGGCTATACCGACTCTAGCTTCCAAAGTGATGTGGATGACTCGAAGTCAACCTCTGGATTTGTGTTCATGCTCAATGGCGGTGCTGTCTCTTGGAAGAGTTCCAAGCAGGACACCACAGCGGATTCCACCACTGAGGCTGAATACATTGCAGCATCAGCTGCTGCTAAAGAGGCCGTTTGGATGAGGAAGTTCGTCCAAGAGTTGGGCATCATTCCTGAATTTGTTGGTCCAGTCCCGGTGTACTGTGACAACACGGGTGCCGTTGCTCAAGCAAAGGAACCAAGGTCTCATCAAAGATCCAAACACGTACTGAGGAAATACCACATAATCCGGGAGATTGTGGAAAGAGGAGACATCATTGTCGAACGAGTGGCCTCTGCAGACAATATCGCTAATCCGCTTGCTAAGCCCTTGCCAGGACCATTGTTTGACAAACATCGCGAAGCAATGGGTCTACGTAGTATGACTAGTTGGCTATAGGGCAAGTGGGAGATTGTAAGAGTGGGTGCCCAGTGAGCCAACTGTGTGGCTATGGGCTTTGATGACTCTTTGTATAAACAATCTTTTGTTTAATATTATTTACACTTTTATGGCAATGACTTTATATTACTTCATATTGTTATATTGTGATATACTATTGTTGTTTTGATAAAGACCTTGAATATACTATAGTGTATGTAAGATGTGGTAGAACATGGAGATGTCTATCATGAAATACATCTTATAGTCACTGTATATTCTAAAAACCGTTCCTAGTCGATTGAGCCGTCCGATAATAAGGATAAGGATCGCTCGAGTTTGAGACTAGCATTTGCGATGCGGAGTACCACGTTTCATTGGTAGGGAACATGGAGATGTTCGAAGCATGCAAATGGATATTCATAGGATGAATAATCGAACTACCCTATACGGACTTTCCAAGTGGTTATCACTTATCGAGTGGATAAAGTCCGCGGTTTTGGTTGTACACCATTAGTCCTTACGACTTGAAACATCATGGAGACTCTATATGCTAGTGCTGTGCTTTGACTCGTTTACCGACTCTATGGGGGTCATCAGGTGTCGAGATTGGGTACAGTTACGACACATATAGGAGTCAATGCATTGTTGTCAAGGATTCACCACATACTTGCGAGTGTGGATATCCTATGCGATCTGAGGAGATATTAGTGTGACAAATCTCTGGCCAGAGTACTTGATGTGATTTAAGAAATGGTTTCTTAGTAGCACATGCGATGTCACTAATTTGATCTTCAAGATGTATTGCATAGTTATCGAATCTTGAGCGACTCTCGATATACCAATGGTTGTTGATTCGATCGGGATATATGGATGAAGGGACCGTACTGTACGCTAACCAAAATCTACTGGTTCTTGTAGGCACTATCAGTGATACCTAGGGAATCATGGGGCGATGTTGCTAGGCGCTTTACCATGATTCGTTGGGCAAGTCGGAAAGTGTTGTTCCGAGTCACAAGGAGTTGTGAGCCCACGGCTAGCTGTATCCCTGAACCATTGAGGGTCACACAGTGTAATGGAGTTTTAATCCCCGTTGAGATAGTTAAATTTAAAGAGTTAAATTTAATGAACTAAGGAGTTGGACTTCTTAAATAAGAGTAAGGGAGTAGGATTTCCTAAAATGACATAGGGATGGACATTTTTGGAAACCACTGAATTCGGATTCAGGAAAATTTATTTTGACTTTAAAATGTGCAGAAATGGTTTCTGTGCACATTGGTGAAATCAGTTCATCAATCGGAGTCACGATGAATTTTATATTAATTTCTGAACGAGCGGGCTTTGCTTGTCGGGCCCCAGCTTATGATTAATGGGACCTAAGGTGTTAGTGGCCTGCATTATAAATAAGTTATTTCAGTACAGAAATTACACACAACAGGTCATAATTTTTGAGAGCAAAAATCGAAAACCCTAGTTCCTCTCAAAGATTGTTTCGGCCGAACCCTCCCCATACTCTGCCCGAGATTTTCCGATCTGTGATTTTGAATCGCAGTAAGGAAAAACGAATCAGATTCGTTTATTCTCTTCGCAGAAAACTTCTGATAGATTTTCTAGTGCAATCTATCAGAGGGATTAAACCTCTGTTCGTGGACCTGATTGAAGGAGTTCATCGGTTCCAGGGAGAGACAACAAGAGCAGATAAAATCTGTTGGTGTCCAGTAATCTCGTTGCGAGATTGAAGGTAAAATTTAATAACTGTTATTTAAATTTTACACACACAATAATTTAATCGTTGAATGGTTGATACCCACACTATGGAATTGTTCCATAACAAAATTTTAAACTTCCGCTGCACCGGGTATCAATCGTGATTGATCTGACCGCCAGTTTTTTCCAACAAGTCCGGATAGGGTAGTTCAATCATTCATCATATGAATATCCATTTGCATGCTTTGAACATCTCTATGTTCCATACCAATGAAACGTGGTACTCGGCATCGCAAACGCTAGTCTCAATCTCGAGCGATCCTTATCCTTATTAACGGATGGCTCAATTGACTAGGAACTGTTTAGAATATACAGTGACTTTAAGATGTATTTCATGATAGCCATCCCCATGTGCTACCACATCTTACATACACTATAGTATATTCAAGGTCTTCATCTAAACATCTTATAGTATGTCACAACATAATAATATGATAAAAGATAAAGTAAATGCCATTATAAAAATGTAAATTATATTAAACAAAAGATTGTTTATACATAGAGTCATAAAAGCCCTTAGCCACAAGTTGGTTCACCGGGCACCCACTTTTTCACTCAGGGCCTCCAAAGATGGCTTGTTGACTTCAGAGTTAAGGAAAGTTTGGACGATCCAAACTAGGATCGGACGGTCTGAACTAGATATGTCTCGCATGCAGGCAGTGAGTTGGATCGGACGATCTGAACCCGAGTTCGGAGGGTCCGAACTTGACCGGAAAATTTCCTATAAATAGGGGTCTTCAAATTTATTTCTGATTACGAATTCTCGAGTTTCCTTCATCAGTTATATAGTGTGAGTTATACACTTGAGGGCCCTATCGGTAATAGTGAGATTCTGGAATAACAAAGAAGTTGTTATAGTCATCCAGAGTCAGCGACATCAAAGGGCTTACTACGGACGAAGGTATGGTCCGGGAATCTATTTAAGTTTTGGGAGTACTTATTAGCTTAGTTAAGGCTTATAGAACTTGTGTAGTGATACAGTGAACTTTTTAATATAGGCTTGGAACCTAGGATCCTACTTTACTTGAACTAGCCTAGAGGTACGTACACATTGACTGAGATTGCCAGCGAGTATACATGTTTATATGTTGCATTTATTTGGCATTATTATATGGCATGATATATGATTTACCGTTTTCCATATTCATATGTCATGTGCATATACACGTTGAGCCTGTACCTTGATATACCTGATTATAGAGCCGCTCAGCTCTATACTCGATAGTCTGTCACTGAGAGTACCACAACGGCGGGGACATGTATGTCTGACTACTCTGGTGTACTAGACGAGTGTGGTTGCACCCAGAGGTTGATCCGCGCAGTGGCAGCACTCATGTGGCGCCGGTACTGAGCATGAATTTTTAGATGACCATTTACCAGTCATCATGTTACATGCATTATATACATATGTTTACTCATGTTTATGTACTGGGCTTTAGCGCTCATGTCCTAGTTGTTATCTTGGGCACTATATTCCATGGGGCAGGTCGCAGGATGGATGGAGCTGGTAGTTCAAGGCAGGACTAGGGAGCAGGAGCCTTGAGGAGTTAATTATACAGCAGGATTCGATATAGCTGTATAATGTTTACTTTTAAGTTTTTCGATATGATTGTATCACTACAGTATTAAGCCTGGACTTGTTTTACTAAGCTGATATGTAAATTATGGATTATGTTTCCGCACATTTTACTCTGTTAAGTATTTTGTTGTATTAAGTTTAATGCATGCTATTAGTTGCCAGTTAGTAGGTGATTCCATATAGGGTCACTACATTTTTGGTATAAGAGCATGCATAGATTTTGGGATTAGTACTTGGGATTTAGTCTAGTCTTGAGTAATTATTGCGCATTTGGGATTTTAATGTGCAATTATTTTCAGGATATGGCCAACGAGAGTCACGGTAGTATTGGCCAGGGAGGTGGTCATCATCATCACCATCGCCATCATGATGATCGATATCGTCCTCATGAGATAGACGTCGCTACTCTATCAATAAGTTCATGCAAGTAGGACCGATTCCTTGGTGGGAGGCGAGAATCCTGAACAGGCAAGAGGTTGAATGTCTAAACTCGAGAGTGCATTTTGAGCTTTCGGGTGTACTGAAGAGCAGAAACTGGAAGTTATAGAATTCGTTCTAGAGGATAGAGCACGCTTATGGTGGGATGCCAAAGCTACTCAAGCATGTACTGAGAGAGGACAGGTGACTTGGGAGGATTTCTTTCAGCAGTTTCAGAAACTGTATTTTCCTCCATCTGTTCGTCAAGCACGATCTATGGAGTTGCTGACTCTGAGGCAAGGATCAATGACTATTGATCAATATCAGCAACGATTTCTTGATCTGCTACCTTTCAGTCCTCATATCAGTGACAGTGATGCATCGAAGTATGATATCTTTCTGCAAGGTTTGAATCAAGATATCTACTCACAAGTTGTTGTCTGTGATGATCCGACATCTTATGAGACTTTGGTGAACCGTTGCCGTCAAGTGGAGAATAGCAATAGGTGGGCACAGTTGATGATGCCCAGACAGCCTAGTGGATCTCTTGGGCTTAGGGCTCAATCTGTTGTGCAATCTGGACCTATGTCTTCTTCTACTACTACTACTACTTCGTCTGGTTCTCGTGGATCACAAGGTATGTTCTGTTTCGGGAAGAAGAAGAAGAAGGAGGAGTTTTGCAGCCACTGTGGTGGGAAGCATCCTGCAGCTTCATGTAGGAAAGCTATTGGTGTTTGTTATATTTGTGGTGAGCAGGGACATCTGCGGAGAGATTTTCCTCAGCGTATGGGTTCTGCTAGTGGATCGGAATCATAGGTTGGATCTCAGGCTTCTACTTTTCCACGTCAGCAGCCAGCACCACAGAGTTCTTCTGGTTACCGTCCATAGACTCAAGGGTAGGTGTTTGCTCTGTCTCAGGAGCAGGATACTTAGGGAAGCGATCGCATGTTGGCAGGTACCTTTTTGTTATGTGGTATTCCTGCACTTGTCTTAATTGATACTGGAGCATCGCATTACTTTATTTCTAGCCGTTTTGTTAAGAGACATAGATTACCTTATGTATCATTATATATGGATTTAGTTGTATCTACTCCACTGGAGCAGGAGGTAGTAACTAAGCGTCTAGTGATGGGTTGCCTTCTAGAGTTTGAAGGTCATGTGTTGTCTGCAATCTGATGATTTTAGTGATGGCAGATTTTGATTGTATTTTGGGAATAAATATGCTGACTTTGCATCACGCTACTATGGATTGTTATCAGCGTCTGGTACAGTTTCATCTACCTGGTACTTTTATGGTGAGGGTGCGCGACCTCCGATGCCACTTGTATCGGCTCTGAAGGCATGTCATGTCTTGGAGTCAGGTGGGGAGGGCTACCTTATTTATGCAGTTGATATGTCCACGAGTAGTCCGGGTATTGATCAGATATCGGTTGTCAGCAAGTTTCCCGATGTATTCCCTGATGAGATTCCTGATTTTCCTCCGGTTCGAGAGGTTGAATTTGGTAATGATCTAGTACCATGAACGATGCCTATATCCCGAGCACCTTATCGTCTGGCGCCGATAGAGATGAGCAAATTGAAACAGCAGTTGCAGGATCTTCTTGATAAGGGATATATTTGTCCGAGTGTTTCTCCGTGGGGAGCACCTGTGTTATTTTTCAAGAAGAAGGATGGATCGATGCGATTATGTATTGATTACAGGCAGTTGAATCGTGTCACCATAAAGAATAAGTATCTTTTGCCACGAATTGATGATCTGTTCGATCAATTACAGGGTACTTCTGTCTACTCTAAGATAGATCTGAGATTTGGATACCACCAGATGCGGGTACGAGACTCAGATATTTCTACGACTGCTTTCAGGACCAGATATGAGCATTATGAATTTCTAGTGATGCCATTCGGTTTGACGAATGCACCGGCAATCTTTATGAATCTGATGAATCAGGTATTTTGAGAATATCTGGATAGATTTGTCATCATCTTCATTGATGATATTCTTGTCTATTCGCATGACAAGAATGAGCATGCACAACATCTGCGAATTGTGTTGCAGACGTTACGAGAGAAGCAGCTGTATGCAAAATTGAGCAAGTGTGAATTTTGGCTTGATCGGGTAGTATTTCTTGGTCATGTGATTTTTAGTGAAGGAATATCTGTTGATCCTAGTAAGATAGAGGCAGTGCTGAACTGATCTCGTCCGACGACGGTTGCTGAGATTCGTAGTTTCTTGGGTCTAGCAGGTTATTACCGTCGGTTCATCGAGAATTTTTCACAGTTGGCCAGGCCTTTGACACAGCTTACACGGAAAGATGTTGCCTTCATATGGTCCTCGGATTCTGAGGAGTCATTTCACGAGCTGCGTAGATGTCTTACTACTGCACCTGTGCTAGCTCTACCTTCTAGATCAGGAGGTTATGTTGTCTACACTGATGCCTCTGGTCAGGGGTTAGGATGTGTTCTAACACAGCATGGACATGTTATTGCCTATGCTTCTTGACAGTTGAAGACACATGAGAATAATTATCCAGTGCATGATCTTGAGTTAGCCGCCATTGTATTTGCGCTCAAGATTTGGAGGCATTATCTTTATGGCGAGAAATTTGAGATATTCACGGTTCACAAGAGTCTGAAATATTTATTCACTCAGGCGGAGTTGAATATGCGACAAAGACGCTGGATGGATCTCTTGAAGGATTATGATTGTGAAATCAAATATCATCCAGGTTCTGCTAATCTTACTGATGATGCCTTGAGTCGGCAGGTGAGACTTTCTGCACTTCAGACTAGTGAATTATCTCATATGATTCAAGAGTGTTGTTCATTGAGTTTTACACTCAAGCACAAGAAATGAAGAAATGGGATTCGATTGTATACTATTTTATCTGAGCCAGCATTGTATTCTCGGATCAGAGATGCTCAAATATCTGATGTTAAGACTCAGCATTTGGCACGTCTAGCCAATGAGGTTAATACATCTGGATTCCATTTTCAGGCAGATGGTTTATTGGCTTATCGAATTGAGTGGTTGTACCTGATGTTGCGGAGCTCAGGAATGATATTCTTTCTCAAGCTCACAGGAGTCGATTGTCAGTTCATCCTGGAAGCATGAAAATTTATAAGGACTTGCGAACTAGATTCTGGTGGAAAGGGATGAAGCGGAGTGTGCATCAATTTGTTTCGAGATGTTTGGTTTGTCAACAGGTCAAGGCTGAACATTGACAATGTGACTATGGATTTTGTCACCCACTTGCCTATGACTTCACGTCAGTGTGATGCTATCTGGGTTGTCGTTGATCGTTTGACAAAATCAGCACATTTCATTCCTTAAAACCGGGAGTATTCTTATGATCGCATGGCACGCTTATACATCCAGGAGATAATGCGATTACATGGGGTTCCAGTGAGCATAGTTAGTGATAGAGACCCGCGATTTACCTCACGTTTTTGGGGTAGTTTTCAGCAGGCGTTGTGTACCACTCTGAGTTTGAGCACTGCATATCATCCAAAGACTGACGGGTAGTAAGAGCGGACAATTCGTACGTTGGAGGATATGCTACGTTCTTCTGTCATAGATTTTGGCTTATCTTGGCAGGATCAGTTACCTTTGATCGAATTTGCCTACAATAACAGTTATCATCATAGTATTGATATGACACCTTTCGAGGCATTATATGGTCGACGATGCCATACTCCATTATTCTGGGATGAAGTCGGGGAACGACAAGTCGAGGGTCCTGAGTTGGTGCAGTAGATTGTAGACAAGGTATATTTGATCAAGCGGAGGATCAAAGCTGTTCAAGATCGAAAAGCCAGTTACGCTAATATTCACCGCAGGCCACTTCAGTTCGAGCCTGGTGAATATGTGTTCCTATGAGTATCACCTTTCAGGAAGGTGATGAGATTCGGTGTGAAAGGCAAGTTGTCACCTCGTTACATTGGGCCTTTCCAGATACTGGAGAAGATTGGAGATGTTTCATATCGTTTGGCGTTACCGCCATATCTTTCCAATATACATGATTTTTTTCATGTGTCGTTACTTCGACAGTATATAGCTGATGAATCTCATGTTATTCAGTCTACTGATTTTCAGCTAAAGCCAGATCTGTCTTTTGTTGAACAACCACTCCGTATCCTAGACAGGAAGGAGAAAGTTCTTCGGAACAAGACTATACAACTTGTGATGGTATAGTGGCAATGTCGAGGCGTTGAAGAAGCAACTTGGGAAACCGAGATTCGTATGCGAGCGGAATATCCTGAGTTGTTTGCTTTGTACTTTTGATTACCTTGTAAAGATATAATTATAGTTGTAATAAAACATGGTTTGGTGTTTCATATTGTTATCTTGATTTGACTTTAGATTTTATTTCGCGGACGAAATGTCTAAATGTGGGGAGAATGTAGTAACCCAAATACCATTTTAAGATAATGATATGTTAAACATGATTAAGGGTTAGTAATTAACCAATTTCAGAACTTAATCGGACTTCAGAATCAAGAATTGGATTTTCAATATTTGAGCCAGTTCGGACGGTCCGAAGAGGACTTCGGACGATCCGAACTCAGTAACTCGGGGCCTCCAAAGATGGCTTGTTGACTTCGGAGTTAAAGCAAGTTCGGATGATCCGAACTAGGATCGGACGGTCCGAACTTGACATGTCTCTCATGCAGGCAGTGAGTTGGATCGGACGATCCGAACTTGACCAAAAAATTTCCTATTAATAGGGGTCTTCAGATTTATTTCTGATTACGAATTCCCGAGTTTCCTTCTTCAGTTATATAGTGTGAGTTATACACTTGAGGGCCCTATCGATAATAGTGAGATTCTGGAATTACAAAGAAGTTGTTATAGTCATCCAGAGTCAGCGATATCAAAGGGCTTACTACGGACGAAGGTATGGTCCGGGAATCTATTTAAGTTTTGGGAGTACTTATTAGCTTAGTTAAGGTTTATAGAACTTGTGTAGTGATACGGTGAACTTTTTAATATAGGCTTGGAACCTAGGATCCTACTTTATTTGAACTAGCCTAGAGGTACGTACACATTGACTGAGATTTCCAGCGAGTATACATGTTTATATGTTGCATTTATTTGGCATTATTATATGACATGATATATGATTTACCGTTTTCCATATTCATATGTCATGTGCATATACACGTTGAGCCTATACCTTGATATACCTGATTATAGAGCCGCTCAGCTCTATACTCGATATTCTGTCACTGAGAGTACTGCGACGGCGGGGACATGTATGTCTGACTACTCTGGTGTACTAGACGAGTGTGGTTGCACCCAGAGGTTGATCCGCGCGGTGGCAGCACTCATGTGGCATCGGTACTGAGCAAGACTTTTCAGATGACCATTTACCAGTCATCATGTTGCATGCATTATATACATATGTTTACTCATGTTTATGTACTGGGCGTTAGCGCTCACGTCCTAGTTGTTATCTTGGACACCTTATTCCACGGGGCAGGTCGCAGGATGGACGGAGCTGGTAGTTCAAGGCAGGACTAGGTAGCAGGAGCCTTGAGGAGTTAATTATACAGCAGGATCCGATATAGCTGTATAATGTTTACTTTTAAGTTTTTCGATATGGTTGTATCACTACAGTATTAAGCCTGGACTTGTTTTACTAAGCTGATATGTAAATTATGGATTATGTTTCCGCACGTTTTACTCTGTTAAGTATTTTGCTGTATTAAGTTTAATGCATGCTATTAGTTGCCAGTTAATAGGTGATTCCATGCAGGGTCACTACATTTTTGGTATAAGAGCATGCATAGATTTTGGGATTAGTACTTGGGATTTAGTCTAGTCTTGAGTAATTATTGCGCATTTGGGATTTTAATGTGCAATTATTTTTAGGATATGGCCGACGAGAGTCACGGTGGTGTTGGCCATGGAGGTGGTCATCATCGTCACCATCGCCATCATGATGATCGATATCGTCCTCATGAGGTAGACGTTGCTACTCTATCAATAAGTTCATGCAAGTAGGACCGAAACCCTTGGTGGGAGGCGAGAATCCTGAACAGGCAAGAGGTTGGATGTCTAAACTCAAGAGTGCGTTTTGAGCTTTCGAGTGTACTGAAGAGCAGAAACTGGAAGTTCTAGAATTCGTTCTAGAGGATCGAGCACGCTTATGGTGGGATGCCAAAGCTACTCAAGCACATACTGAGAGAGGACAGGTGACTTGGGAGGATTTCTGTCAGCAGTTTCAGAAACTGTATTTTCCTCCATCTGTTCGTCAAGCACGATCTATGGAGTTGCTGACTCTGAGGCAAGGATCAATGACTATTGATCAATATCAGCAACGATTTCTTGATCTGCTACCTTTCAGTCCTCATATCAGTGACAGTGATGCATCGAAGTATGATATCTTTCTGCGAGGTTTGAATCAAGATATCTACTCACAAGTTGTTGTCTGTGATGATCCGACATCTTATGAGACTTTGGTGAACCGTTTCCGTCAAGTGAAGAATAGCAATAGGCAGGCACATTTGATGATGCCCGGACAGCCTAGTGGATCTCTTGGGCTTAGGGCTCAATCTGTTGTGCAATCTGGACCTATGTCTTGTTCTACTACTGCTACTACTTCGTCTGGTTCTCGTGGATCACAAGGTACGTTCTGTTTTGGGAAGAAGAAGAAGAAGGAGGAGTTTTGCAGCCAGTGTGGTGGGAAGCATCCTGCAGCTTCATGTCGGAAAGCTATTGGTGCTTGTTATATTTGTGGTGAGCAGGGACATCTGCGGAGAGATTGTCCTCAGCGTATGGGTTCTGCTAGTGGATCGGGATCACAGGTTGGATCTCAGGCTCCTTGATGTACAACCGAGTCATGCGATCTATAGAGTACTTCTCTGCTATAGGCAATGAAATGCGCTGACTTGGTGAGTCGGTCCACCACAACCCAGATAGCATCGCAATTCCTCGAGGATACCGGCAAAGGGGTAACAAAATCCATCGTGATAAGCTCCCATTTCCACTCAGGAATAGGCAGACTGTGAAGCAAACCTCCAGGTTGTCGGTGCTCTGCCTTGACCTGCTGACAAACCAAGCATCTCGAAACATACTGATACACGCTGTGTTTCATTCCCTTCTACCAAAACCAAGTACGTAGATCCTTGTACATCTTGTTGCTCCCCGGATGAATACTCAACTTAGTGCGATGTGCTTGAGACAAAATCTCCTCTCGCAGCTCCTCATCCTCCGGAATCACAAGCCTACCAGACAAATACAGAAACTCATCTGACTGATAGTGAAATCCAAACTTACTACCCTCGTTGGCTAGACGACCCAAACGCTGGGTCTTAGAATCAGACATCTGAGCATCCCGAATCCGCGAATACAAAGCTGGCTCATATAATATCGCAAACATCTGGATACTCTGCATACCTTTCTTCTGCTTGAAGGTATACCCTGAAGAACAACACTCCTCGATTGCACTATACATCAAACAAGTTTGAAGTGCGGATAGTCGCACCTTGCAACTCAAGGCATCAGCGGTGAGATTATCAGCTCTTGGATGGTACTTAATCTCTCAATCATAGTCCTTAAGCAAGTCCATCCAACGTCTCTGCCTCATGTTCAACTCCGCCTAAGTGAACAAATACTTGAGACTCTTGTGGTCGGTGAAGATCTCAAATTTCTCGCCATACGGATAATGACGCCAGATCTTCAAACACAATAGCTGCCAACTCCAAATCATGAACTGGATAATTGTCTTCGTTTAATTCAACTTTCTAGAAGCGTATGCGATCACATGCCCATTCTGAGTCAAAACAAAACCTATCCCCTAAAGAGAAGCATCTTTGTACACCACATACCCTCCAGATCCTGACGATAATGCCAATACTGGCGCAGAAGTCAACCATCGTCGAAGCTCACAAATATTCTCCTCGCACTCTGAGGACCACTCAAAATCAACACTCTTGCAAGTAAGCTGCGTCAATGGTCGAGCTAGATGTGAGAAGTTCAGAATAAAGCAAAGATAATATCCTGCTAGACCCAGAAAACTACAGATCTCAGCAACCGTCGTCGGATGCGACCAATTAAGCACATCCTCAATCTTGCTCGGATCAACAGAAATCCCCTCCCTGGATATAATATGGCCAAGAAAGACCACTCGATCCATCTAGAACTCACACTTGCTCAGTTTGGCATACAACTTCTCATCCCGAAGAGTCTGCAGTACCAACCGCAAGTGAGAAACATGCTCGTTCGCATCGCGCGAATACACCAGAATGTCGTCAATAAAAACCACGACAAACTTATCCAGAAACTCTCTGAAAACACGGTTCATCAGATCCATAAATATAGCCGGTACATTAGTCAAACCGAAAGGCATCACTAGAAACTCGTAATGCCCATAGCGAGTACGGAATGCAGTCTTGGCTATGTCCTGATCTCGGACTCTCATATGATGATATCCAGATCTCAAGTCAACCTTGGAGTAAACCGAAGTACCTTGCAGCTGATCAAACAAGTCATCAATATGAGGCAAAGGATACTTGTTCTTTATAGTAACTCGGTTCAGCTGCCGATAGTAAATGCACAACCGCATAGACCCATCCTTCTTCTTTACAAAGAGAACAGGAGCTCCCCAAGGAGATACACTAGGACGAATGTACCCCTTGGCCAAAATATCCTGTAACTGATTTTTCAACTCTCGCATCTCTGACGGAGCCAGACGATACGGTGCTCGAGAAATAGGAGAAGTGCTGGCATCAACTCTATGCCAAACTCGACTTCCCTAACAGGAGGAAAACCCAGAATCTCATCAGGAAATACATTTGGGAATTCATTCACAACCGGAATACTCTCTATCCCAATGCTCTCAGTGGACAAATCAACTGCATAGATGAGGTAATCTTCCCCGCCGGACTCTAGAGCTCGACAGGCTCTCAAAGCTGATACCAACGGCATCGGGGGTCGAGCTCCCTCACCACAGAAAAACCAGCAATCACTCACATCCGGATGAAAGCGTACTAATCTCTGATAGCAGTCCATTGAAGCTCGATAGGTAGTCAACATGTCAATCCCCATAATACAATCAATGTCATCCATTGCAAGAACCATGAGATTTGCTATATGTTCCCTTCGAACTCTAAAGGGCAACCCATCACTAGATGCTTAGCCAAAACAGATTGACCTATCGGAGTAGAAGCATAAACTAATACGTCTACTGCAATGCATGATAACTTATGCCTCATAACAAAACGTGAAGAAATGAAGGAATGAGATGCACTAGTGTCAATGAGTACAAGAGCAGGTATACCATAGAACAGAAATGTACCTGTGATGACCTTCTCATTATCCTCCACTTCCTGATCGTGCCTCAAGACAAACACCTGGCCAGAAGTCCGCAGATTCAAATGAGAACTCCCAGCAGACTCTCTCTGCGACCTCTGCTGAATGGTAGCCTGAGAACCCGATCCTGAACCAGAACCTGAACCGCCTCCCCCAGCTAATGGACAATCCTTCCGGAGATGACCAACCTCTCCACATCGAAAACATGCCCCAGAAGCTTTACGGCATTTGTCTGTCGTATGGTTCTTCCCACAATGGTCGCACTTCTCCTTCTTCCCAAAACGAACAACACCACTGGAACCAGAGGAAGAAGAAGTAGATCCAGACTTCTTGAAAGACTGAGCACGGGGACCCAAAGAACTCGCAGGCCTAGACTTAGAGAAAGACATGTTACGCCGAACGCTATCCTCCGCCTGGTGACAACGGCTCACCAAACCCTCATAGTTCATATCATCACCCACTGCCTCCCTGTCATGAATCTCCAGGTTAAGACCCTGAAGGAACATATTGTATTTTATCTCAGAGCTGTCAGCAATCTCGGGGCAATAGGATAACAGATCAAAGAACTTCCGCGGATACTCGTCAATCGTCATAGATCCCTGAAGTAAACTCAGTAACTCACCCGCCTTCGCCTAAGGGAGTGCAGGAGGAAAGTACAACTTCTAAAAAGCTGTACGGAACTCGGCCAATGTAGCAACTCCTCTCGCCGCAATGAATGGTGCGGAAGTGAATCTCCACCACTTACGGGCTCGCCCATCCAGAAGATAACCAAGAGTCTTCATATTCTGCTCCCCAGTACAGTGAAATGTCTGAAAACAAGTCTCCATGCGATCTAGCCAGTTCTCCGCATCCTCCGTAGTCTCACCTACTACCAAGGGCTTAGGACTCATATGTAATAATCGGCGTACACTGAAATGGTTCTCATCATGATGAAGATGATGGTGTTCCCGACGACGCTCCCAGTCACCATCGCCCCAATATCCACCGATACTGCCATGGCTACTCTAATCATCGCGATCCGCCATCTACAAAATTACCTCACGGTTATCTTATGCAGAATCTAAATCTCAAGAATACTATACATGCTCTGATACCATAAATGTATTGACCCTTACCGAGATCATCTACTAATCAAAAACTTAGGCATGCAATTAACTTAATTAAACAGTAAACCAGAATTAAACTGCCGAAGCAAAATAATATACAATCCCAAGGAAAGGAATCTGCAAATACCCAAATAGTTATACAACCAAATCGAAAATACTGTATCAACCCAATACAATACAATGAAACCCTAGGCGAAGCTCCAGATGGCCAATCCACTGCCTAGCCTCTCTTGGATCCACCCGCCTCATCCAATTGCAAACCTGCCCCATGGAATAGGGTGTCCAGATACACAAAGTACGAGACGTGAGCATAAAATGCTCAGCACGAGAGTATGAGTATACATGCATGCAAGTGTACCTCCTACTTACTAGAGGCCAAGAATCAGATAACAAGGACAGACCGGGCCCTGATATGTAGCACGTTGTGCCGTGGCTTCAGGAGGTGGCTCACATACCAAAAACCATTGGATACCCCGGACCCAAATCGATGGAAGTCCATCCACTAACAAGATAGGGTAAACCCTACTACCAGACATCTCAAAAGAGATAGCTCAATATGCAAATGTATGCAGCATATAATCATGTCATATAAATCATGCAGTCACATACTACATGCATACTTAGTTAGGATCAATTACTAGGCAAGATCTACCAGTTCTAGGTCCACGAATATAATCCGCACTACACTGCCAAATGATACTTACCGAGATCACCTACTAATCAGAAACTTAGGCATGCAATTAACAAACAGTAAACCAGAATTAAACTACGGAAGCAAAATAATATACAATCCCAAGGAAAGGAATCTGCAAATACCCAAATAGTTATACAACAAAATCGAAAATACTATATCAACCCAATACAATACAATAAACTCTAGGCGAAGCTCTAGCTGGCCAATCCACTGCTTAGCCTCTCTTGGATCCACCCGCCTCATCCAATCGCAAACCTGCCCCATGGAATAGGTGTCCAGATACACAAAGTACGAGACGTGAGCATAAAACGCTCAACACGAGAGTATGAGTATACATGCATGAAAGTGTACCTCCTACTGACTAGAGGCAAAGAATCAGATAACAAGGACAGACCGGACCCTGGTATGTAGCACGTTGTGCCGTCGCTTCAGGAGGTGGCTCACATACCAAAAACCAGTGGATACCCCGGACCCAAATCGATGGAAGTCCATCCACTAACAGGATAGGGTAAACCCTACTACCAAACATCTCAAAAGAGATATCTCAATATGCAAATGTATGCAGCATATAATCATGTCATATAAATCATGCAGTCACATAATACATGCATATTTAGTCAGGATATCTCGAATAGTACTTTTGTACCTCAATTACTAGGCAAGCTCTACCAGCTCTAGGTCCACGCCTATAATCCGCACTACACTGCCTAATGATACTAATATCATTATAGTGCTCCAAAAGCCTTAACTAAGCTATTGCATACTCCTAAATATTTTTAGGAAAAAAGCTATACCTATGTCCGTCGTCATCCCTTTGTTGTCGCTTGCCTCAAAACTAGGTCACAGCTCCGCTACGACGCCTGGATCGCTACGCCACTTCTGGATTCACAATGGGACGCCAAGAACGCGCTAGATCTAAGCTGGAAGACTAAGGAATCGAGATAAGAGAGGTGATTGGTGCGTCTGAAAATGAATCTCGACACCTCTATTTATAGACGGAGTTCGGGCCGTTTGAACCCCACTTCGGAGCCTCCGAACACGTTTGGGCCATCCGAACTCGACTTCGGAGCGTTCGAAGTCCCATCAATACATCAGTTGTGATGTCATCTTGCTGATGTACGCAATGACGTAATACTGGACTCCGATCGGGCCGTCCGAACCTGCCGACGGAGCGTCCGAACACGTTCGGAGCATCCGATCGTGGTTTCGGATCGTCCGATCATAGTGGAGCCTCCGATCTTCCTTTTGGAGAATCCAAACTCAAGGTTCCTAATTGCGATTAGTTCTTTAATCTCTTTATTTGGTTACGGGCTACTACACTTCTTGACTTCATTCTTCATCCCTCCCAACGCCTCCTCCTCCATTGAAGACACCTCCAAAGCTTTCCAAGATTTGTGATTTCAGTTTCTGCTCGATCCGTCCGTTTATTTCTGAAGGAAGATTAGCGATCCCGGCTGCGAGAGCTTCGTTCTATTGTAAGTATTTCTCCGATCAGATGTACTTAAATTTTTGGATGTTGTTAGAATCGAATGAAATTTGGTTATGTTGTTCTTGTGCTAGCTTTTATCGTTTATTCTCTGTCAGATCAGAAGTAGAGCGTCGTTCGGATTCGTTATGAATTTATAGAGGATTTTAGAGAATTTGGGTTTTGGGATTTGTTGGTTTTGAATTGTTATTGATGATTTGATATTGGTTTGAGTATATTCGATATTTATACTGCTCTCTGTTATTTTGGATTGATCAGAATATAGCCGTTATGCCGCCGGTTTGAGTTTTGGGCTATAGTTTGGTTTGGATTGAATTGAGCCGTTTTCAGTCGAGTTGGAATGTCGATATTGATCTCGAGCATTTATTACTTCTTTTACAGATTTGTTTGAAGGTCGTTGAGTTGAGAGGTTGCAGGAGTTGATTTGTTTTCAAGATTGAAGCCGGTATAGTATCGATTTCTTATTATCGATTGAGGAAGTTTGAATGAGTTTTGAATAAGTAATTTGTTGTTTTACAGAGTTGAAGCTTGTGAAGCATCAAAAGAGGTATAAGATGACTTAGAATGGAATAGAACGAGTGACTCAAATCCGAATTGATTCAAATGTTCCGAAGAAATCACATACATGCATGTTAATTGATTTACTTGAATTTATTGAATGAGTTATGATTTGAATTGCATTCATATTGAGCCAAATGATTTATTTCATTTTGATTTGGACGTTCTGAGAATTATAGCAGGGGGCATTGGCATACGAATTACTGCAATGACCGACTAAACTCTCTACAGTTGCTTCAAAGTCTAGAGAATCGAAGTACACATCATCCACCTCGAAATGGGAGTTCGGTGTGATTGTTTGTGGTATTTTATCCTTGGGATTTCAATAGAGGAAGAGAATAACCGTAGTACCTTTTGATTATCCAGACTTGATAATCTCGGATTTTAAAGACATTCATTTAATTTTAGATTCCTCTTTGAATTGCATGGTTGATAATTGTATATCATGAAAGAGTGGGTGCCCGGTGAGCCAACTTGTGGCTAAGGGCTTTTATGACTCTATGTATAAACAATCTTTTGTTTAATATAATTTACACTTTTATAATGTCATTTTCTTTATCTTTTATCATATTATTATGTTGTGACATACTATAAGATGTTTAGATGAAGACCTTGAATATACTATAGTGTATGTAAGATGTGGTGGCACATGGGGATGGCTATCATGAAACACATCTTATAGTCACTGTATATTCTAAACAGTTCCTAGTCGATTGAGCCGTCCGTTAATAAGGATAAGGATCGCTCGAGATTGAGACTAGCATTTGCGATGCCGAGTACCACGTTTCATTGGTATGAAACATAGAGATGTTCAAAGCATGCAAATGGATATTCATACGATGAATGATCGAACTACCCTATCCGGACTTTCCAAGTGGTTATCACTTATCGAGTGGATAAAGTCCGCGGTTTTGGTTGTACACCATTAGTCCTTACTACTTGAAACATCATTGAGACTCTATATGCTAGTACTGTACTTTGACTCGTTTACCGACTCTATTGGGGTCATTAGGTATCGGGATTGGGTACAGTTACGACACATATAGGAGTCGATGCTTTGTTGTCAAGGATTCACCACATACTTGCTAGTGTGGATATCCTATGCAATCTGAGGAGATATTAGTGTGACGAATCTCTGGCCAGAGTACATGATGTGTTTTAAGAAATGGTTACTTAGTAGCACATGTGATGTCACTATTTGATCTTCAAGATGCATTGCATAGTTATCGAATCTCGAACGACTCTCGATTTACCAATAGTTGTTGATTCGATCGGGATATATGGATGAGGGGACCGTACTATACGCTAACCAAAATCTATTGGTTCTTGCAGGCACTATCAGTGATACCTAGGGAATCATGGGGCGATGTTGCTAGGCGCTCTTACCATGATTCGATGGGCAAGTCGGAAATTGTTGTTCTGAGTCACAAGGAGTTGTGAGCCCACGGCTAGCTGTATCCCTGAACCATTGAGGGTCACACAAGTAATGGATTTTTAATCCCCGTTGAGATAATTAAATTTAAAGAGTTAAATTTAGTGAATAAAGAAGTGGGACTTCTTATTTAAGAGTAGAGGGAGTAAGATTTCCTAAAATGACATAGTGATGAACATTTTTGGAAACCACTGAATTCGGATTCAGAAAATTTATCTTGACTTTAAAAGATGCAGAAATGGTTTCTGTGCACATTGGTGAAATTGGTTTATCAATCTGAGTCACGATAAATTTTATATTAATTTATGAACATGCGGGCTTTGCTTGTCAGGCTTGAACTTATGACTAATGGGCCCTAAGCTGTTAGCAGCCCACATTATAAATAAGTTATTGCAGTACAAAAATTAAAAAACTGAGGCATAATTTTCGAAAAACACTAGGGTTTTCTCTCTAGTGGCCGCCGCCCCTCTCATCTCTCTGTCGAAAATTCCAGCCTGTGAATTTTGAATTTGCAGTCTGGTTTAACGGATCAAATTCGTTAATTCTCTTCGTAGAAACTTCTGATAGATTTTCTAGTGCAATCTATCAGAGGGATTAAACTTCTGTTCGTGGACCTGATTGAAGAATTGTTCGTCCATCAGTTCCTGGGATATACAACAAGAGCAAAGTAATCTGTTGGTGTCCATAATCTCGTTTCGAGATTTCAAGGTAAAAATTTAATTGTTATTTAATTTTTACACGCACAATTTAATCGTAAGGTTTTGATACCCATGATATGGAATCGTTCCATATAAAATTTTAAAACTTCCGCTGCACCGGGTATCAATTCTGATTGATCTGAACACAGTTTTCCAATAGTGGTATCAGAGCCAGGTTGCTCAGATCAAGCGATTAAATTAATCAATTGTACAAAAATTTTTTAAGCCTCGGTTTTTGAAACAAAACAAATTTTTAAAATTAAATTTTTGACGTGCAAAACACGGGCAGCGATTGGATCGCTGCCCAAGGGCAGCGATTGTCGCTGCCCAGGGCAACGATCATCGCTGCCCAAGGGGCAGCGACGGGCTGCCCGGCCCGAGCCCCTTTTGGGGCGCGGACTGCCCGGGATCGTCCCGGGGAGCCCGGGAAAATTTATTTTTATTTTTAATTAAAATTTTAATATGTTAAAATTCTATTTTTGGTCCGATCGAAAATTGTTTTTGATTGGTCCACGAGGCGTCGGATCGAATTGTTCGAGTCCGAAAATTTTAAAATTGATTTTTGGATAAATTTAAATTTTTGGAAAATTTATAGATTTTATCCGTTAAATCAGATTTTATGAAATTAATTATTTTTGGTACAATTGATGATAAGATATGATCTTATGGAAATATTGAGTAAAATATGATTTTATGTATAAAATTGGATTTTATATGTAAAATATGATTTTATTTGATAAAAAGATAAAATATGATTTTGTATGTAAAATAAGATTTTATATATGGAATATGATTTTATCCTTTTTAAATTTAATTGCCATTGCATGTTATCCAATAAATTAATTTTGAATTAAATATTATTGGATAAGGATGATCGATTGCCATGACCAATTTTGTAGGTGTATGTTAGGAAATTTACATTTGTTTTTATTGTTGTTGGATTTATTAATGGGCCTGGTTTATGGCCCAATATGAATTGTCATATGTAATAAAAGTGGGTCTGGTTTATGACCCGTTCCCGCCCCTTAAAATGTATCCCCTACTTGTCATAGTTATTTATTGTAAATACATTATACTTAGTGGGAGATGAAGATTTGAAGACAAAGATAGGCCCAGCAGACAATAAAGACTGAAGAAATGTAAATTGGAAGCTCAATGTAATAGGATTGCATTGCATACTTGCATATTACCTAGGATTGGACTTAGACTCGTGATTGGCAACCACGGGTCGATTAGAAATAGAATCGATCATCCTATATAGTATATGATATTATCGTTGTATGCATGTTTTAGACTAAATTGTATGAATCCCGCAAGCATACAAATTTTAAATGATGAGACAAATTTTCAAAATTAAAATCTCTCATTTTAAATATGATTTAAAATTGATATCAAGATTAAAAGGAAATTTAAATATTGTTTAAATGTTCCTACCTTCCATCAACGATCAATGTATGAGATGCTACCCGCGGATACGGTCCGGCTCATATTATTGGGGGGGCCCGTTCGTCGGAAAGCTGTACATTGGATCGACACATGTTGTAAGTTGAGTGGAACTCCCATGGGATTTGCTCATATTATTGGGGATCCACATGGCGACCGTCCATCACAACTTAATATTGATGGGTCATCTTGACGTGTCACAATAAACGGCGTCATGTTATTGGGCCCTTATTGGACATGAGGTAAAAACGTGGAGGTTGCTTTGGAAGCAATTGGGCTCTACCTTTTAAAAATTATGGTTGGCTGATATTATTCGGGACCATAGTTTGTCAATTGGACTCCATGTTCCCACTAAGGAAAACAGTTTCCCGTTTTCACTAGAGGGTAGTGAAATCATTAAAATAGTGGGAGTGAGATTCATAAAATAAATTTCACCTATTTTATGTCTTAGTAAATTAATTAAACAATCACTGATTATTGTCTATTTCTTTTCAGTTTTTTATTAAGATGAATTCGCGCAATCCACTATTCTCTATTCTCGAACAAAATAAACTGACTGGCGCAAACTATACGGAATGGTTCCGTAAGTTGAATATTGTCTTGACCTCGGAGAAGATGCTCTACGTGTTAGAAAAATCTCCTCCGAAGGTAGCACCAGCTGATATAAGTCCGAAAGAGTTGGCCAAACTTGATATATGGTGGGACCATGATATCAAGGCCAAATGCTATATGCAAGCTTCGATGTCTGATGAACTCCAGAGGCGATTTGAGGATACCGTGAATGCTGCTGACATTCACGTACAACTCAAGGAACTTTTTGGGGCTCAATCGAGAGCTGAAAGGTTCGCTACTGTAAAAGAGTTAATGACGTGTCGCATGCGTGAAGGGACTTCGGTCCGTGATCATGGGGTACGCGTGATTTGGCTCATTCAGAAGTTGGTAACGCTTGATTTGGTATTGGAGCATGAACTCAATGTGGACTTATTACTTCTCTCTCTTCCTTCATCATTTGACGGTTTTGTGGTGAATTTCAATATGAACAAGATAGATGCCTCCCTTGAAGAGATGGTCAATATGCTTGTAACTTATGAAGCCACTTTAAAGAAGGATAAACCGGTTCTCTTGGTGGGCTCCTCTTCTTCTGCTAAGAAGGGG